>NC_054547.1:6097692-6250192 GCF_017654505.1 Polyodon spathula | reverse complement strand
CAAAATATGAAACAGAAACTAGTTAGGAACCAAAATATTCTCTGCACACTAAATGGAGGGCCAGTCATGATAATAGAAAGCTTGTCAGTCACGTGTACCAGCTTCAGTTCTGTGTCCTGCATAACGAATCCCCAGATATTTAGAAAGAAAGAACGAACATATCTTTTATATAATAATGATCTTACAGTTTTTAAAAGTTCCATTTTTTATTTTTATTTTAAGGATTACAGTATGTCCAAAACTTGAATGATTGTTTAAAAACAAAACAAAAAGTTCATTTCACTTAAGGAAAATTAGCAAGCACTAAAAAATAACAACTCTTCTGTTTCTCTTGGCAACTCTGAGCACAACCTGCAGCCAAGGGGTTATTTAGCAACTGAAATTCTCCAACTTGCCATACTTACATATAACATGAAATCCCTGTTCATATTTCACATTGAAGGTGGTCTGTTGATTATTCTGGAAAGCCAGATTTACCAAAGAGTCTTGTTACCATCTCCCACAGGGTGTGGGCAGTGTGCCATCTTCCCCATTCACGAGAGGGAGTCTCTGGACTTGCTAAGACTAATATTTCATCTTCTTAAAGAGGATACAGTTCATACTGTAATTTTCTGAATTAAAACATGTCGCTATTGCTGGTACTGTACTTCTCAGCTCCTGGTAATGAATAGACCTCTTTGCAAAAAGAACTGCAGCTTTTTACATAATTTAATTAATTAAATATAGATTGGTACCGTTGTGTGCTTATGGAAATGTAATCTATACAAAATATATTTTTGAAAATATATTAAGTGGAAAATAGCTGTATTTTAAACTATATGTTACAATATACAGCAGTATTTTTCTGGTAAATATGTTGCAATATGTTGTAACATATAACAATAGACTAGTTTTCGGCCAATCAAATTGCAAGTTATCAGGCTACCAACAAATGTTTTGTTTAGAGTATACAGCACGTCCAGTATTTTATATCTGAAATACTGTTAAGTATAATAGATAGCCCTTGTAATCACACCATTCGTACAGGTCTATACTGTGCGAGTTCTGCAGGTGGAAGGGTCATGGTGTTTGCATCTTCTGGCTTGTTTCCAGCAGGCTGATAGAAGGTACATTCAGGCAGGCACATTCCAGGGACGTTCATGAGGTCAGGAGCAGACTCTTTCACCACAGCAGCGACTGCTTTCCATCAACTGATTAGCCACCTGCTGCCAAAGCTATTATTATATATTTCTGCTCTCTGTAAACAGCGATCAGGTTTAACTTCGAGAAGTATTACTTTCTGTACATTGCTTTTTGCAACCAGAATGCATGCATCAGATTGCTTATCTGTGAAAAAAAAAAAGAAAAAGCTAATCAAACTTCGATGGTGTTCAGATAAGAGGACAAAACATACCTTAGCGGTTGTTTACAGAGACATGCGGCTCAGAAGATGCATCTCGTACCTTTCAGAGAACAGCTTTTCAAAACAACTTTCTGATTGAGTTAGTGTGAACAGTGAATGCCAGGGGAGCGCAATGCATAGGACAGCTAGAGCAAGGGCAGCCACGCCAGTATATTCAACACCGGGCAGAAGCTTGGACCAACCAGGGTCCGGCTGAAAGCCCATTTTAAATTCCGGCTGTGTCTTTCCAAGTCTGTTCATGACCCCCAGGCTATCAGGACCGTTCTGTCTTAAACACATTAAATTCTAGAGGCGTCAATTTAAGTGTGGGATCAAAGCCCTAAGAAGTCTGGAACCTTATTCACAGACTGACAAGAGGGCGTGCAGACGTGCAGTTTTCAAGGTATTCAAAACCTCTTGAAAAAAGCAGGGTTTTTGAAAGTACAATGGTAGTTTTGAAACAAGAGTCATTATCGGGTGATCTTTGGTTCAGAACATTTTTTGACAGTCCATTGCAATTACAGTGTAGCTATTAAAGATACATTCCTAGCTACAATCAATGCTGTTGCTTTAATTCATTTTAGTGGCTTAGTATTTTGATTTCTGTTTAATAAAGATTGAAGTGTAGATTGCCGACATCAGCGTTTATAAAGAAACAAACCTGCACTATTGTCATCCCCTGTCTATGCATGAAGTTTACATTAGGGTGTACTGCTGTTTGAAATAAGCACACATTATGGGAAGCATGCATTGTTTATTTTAAAACATTATTTTGAAGGAACATGAGGAGAGCGATTTCATAACATTAATTTTCTTCTATCAGGGAAACTTTCATCACTGCATAGCTTCCACGGATTTTCATCTTCCCCTATGAAGCTGCCCTTGGACCGGATGATATCCTATCTTATTTTTAATAATCAATCAGTTGCTGCCACTAATGACTGACTGACTGACTTTATAAGCCATTCAAAGGCTCTTTCCCGCAAAATAAACTACATATCCAGAACAAGGATCATTAAGTTCCCTACAGTAAGCAATTGAATTTTTTTAAATAGCTTCCTTCTCATCACTGTTTTACAATGGAATGATCTGTTAACACAGTGTGTGTGCTTTCCACCCCCTATACCTTGAGATACGCAAATAGAATGACAAAGCACCAAAGCGAGGATTTTAAAGAATGGTTTTATTGGTTGTGTGGACTTTAAGCAGATGAATCACCCAGTAACTTTTTTCACATTTTATAATGCATCGTAGGGATTTTTAACAATGCCATGAGTCATAGCACAGTCTTATTGCAGTATTACAGCAATAGGAATGGATTATAACCAGTCCTAAAGTGAATGGTATGGTAGAAATGAACCTATAGGAATCTGTAAAAATGATTCAGTGGCTGCATTTCTCCCTAATCACCAAAGAGCTTGGTTGATTGAAGACCTTGTCCTTAGTCTGTAACCTGACGTTTAGATTTGAATACCTCTGAAGCTACTGTAAATGAGTCTAAATCAGGTGATAAGATTAAGATCTGACAAAGGACAGAGAGGACATGCTTTCTGAAACATCCTATATCCTTTTCTGATTACAGCCTGATAAACTCAGCTCCTCGCTGTGTGCCCCCAGTCAATGGATTTAAATTCAGCTCCTCGTTTGTGAGCCCCCAGTCGATGGATTTAAATTCAGCTCCTGGTTTTGAGCCCCCAGTGGCCTATCCTTGGTTCTTCTGAGCAGGGGAAACTGTAATTGAAGTGGTTGTGAACTGGGGTCGCCAAATAATATAGTCCTGCCCACACCTTTCCCCTTTTCACTGACCAGTGCCTCACACAGTAAGGTAACAGCGCTGTACATTTGTTACTTCTATATAAAGAATCTGCAACAATGCAATTTCTGTATCTGTTAAAATTTTATTCCTACGCAGCAAATGGCATTGTACAAAAATAGAGCTCAGAAAACTTTGTTTTAAATGTAAATAACAATGCGAATAACAATTATAATAATAACCATTGTAATAATAATAATAATAATAATAATAATAATAATAATAATAATAATAATAATAAAATCCTTTCTTGTTTAACAAAATTCATTTTCCATTGGTTTAAAATACTGAAGTTCAAACCTGTATTGCAGTGGTTTAATTTTGCAACAGAGGTTTAGGATTATTGACATCTTAACGTTTAAGATCACTGAGTTTGAGATAAAAAAAAAAAAAACAACTCATTAGTCAGAACTGTTGCAACCCATTTACTAAGAACTGGGATCACCTGGTATCTGAAGAGACCTTTAGGAAATTTGCTGGGAAAACCCAGAAATAACAGCCTGGGTTATTTAGTGGTCTTTCTTTTTTTTTTTTTTTTTTTCTTTTGTTGTTGTCCATTAGGTTCTCACTAAACAGGTCTTCTGTGCATTTATTGAAAATAAGATACATGGCCACTTTATAATAAATAGAAATCTGGTATTTAAAAGAACAAGTTTGATTAAAAAAATAAATAAATAACTTAAAATGTAATAAATACTTTGCCTATAGAACAATAATGAAAGGAGATGCATAGCATCCAATGGTGCTGTTTGTGCTTAAAAGCAGTGGAGAATGGAATGAAGAGGGCTCTCTCAACACAAAGAAATGTATCTAAATTGCACCCCAGTGCAAACTGTCACAAATCCACCAACTGCATCCACACTTATCTGAAATACATGAAGAGAAATATTTTAGATTTCCTGATAAAAGGAAAGCCCATTTCAGTTAGAGAGAGCCCCCTTCTCCCAGTAAACAGAAATTCATTGCCTTTGTAAAAAAAAAAAAAAAAAAAAAAAACCTTACTAACCACATCCAAACCTCTGTTTCCCATAATATGTTATTTTTTTTTACTTTTAAAAAGTATTACTATTACAATTCCCAGTCTAGATCTAATGAGAGATTAAGCTAGTGGTGAACGCTTATAACCAGAAAGATCCTACATATGGTTGTGGAGGATTGTGGGTCACCATTCATTACAAACAACAAAAACCACAGTACCCAGAATCCAGCTATGATGTTTGCTAAGCTATGTCATTACAGATCAAAATTGAGATTACTTTCATTGTCCAAAAGTTAGTGTGGTGACTATGTTAAACAAAAAAAAAAAACACTGCGATGCAGTGTGGTCCAGTGGTTAAAGTCCAGGGCTTGTAATCAGATGGTCACTGGTTCAAATCCCCTCAGCCTCTGACTGACTCAATGGGTGACCCTGAGCAAGTCAATTAACCTCCTTGTGCTCCATCCTGCAGATGAGATGTTGAATCAATGTCCTACTGTAAGTGACTCTGCATATAATGCACAGTTCAAAGCCTACCTTTGTAAAGCGCTTTGTGATGGTGGTCTGCTATGGAAGGTGTTATATAAAAGATAAATATATTATTATTATTATTATTATTACATCAAACAGAATCTACCACCAGGATTCTACAGTACCAATTAGGTTCTCACACAGCACTAGTGAACCAAGCTGCACCTGACAACCAATTGAGCAGCACAGGTTTGCATTAATAAACCAGGTTTTAGGTATTCTGGGAAGGAGTCAGACCAAGTAACAAAGGTGAAGGACAGTGAGCTAGGATACCAGTTTCAAAACCATTAGTACAATAATATATGGAGACACAGAGCATCCAATGCTATGCACAGGTTGTAAAGCAGATTTACTGTTCCAGAAACTTGACTGAGGAGAGACAGGAAGTGACTGCAAGGGAATTACTATTGAATTTGGCTCTTCCTTTGCTTTAATCACCATCTCTCATTGCCTTCCAGTTGAGCTATCCTGAGTAAATACATACAAAATAAATAGCAAACAAAAAAAAAGGTGTACATTGATGGTTGGCTTTTAAAGAAGATGTTGTTAATGTAAAAGGGACTGCCACTAGTCTTTCCAGCTCTGCTGCCAGCTCAGAGAAAAACCTAGTCCTAGTGGTTATGAGCAAATGCCCAAAGTCTTCTCTTCACCTTCCCTTGTGCACCTCTAACAAAGCTTGCCCTGCAAGTCTACAGTCTCAAATAATCCAAACCCCTGATGCACACTTCAGCGAGACTAGAGCTTTGATAGTAAATAGCCTTTTCTTTCATTCCAAACATCCACTCACTCCATTCTATAAAATGACCTCGCTTTCCTTTCTAAACAATGCATTTTAAATGTATATTTTCTTTTCTGCCAGTGCAGTGTATTTGTTGAAAAGATCAAGTCAGTCTGCTTTAACACACAAACTGTCCATCATGTGTGGCCCACTTCACCT
Source organism: Polyodon spathula (assembly GCF_017654505.1). Lineage (NCBI taxonomy): Eukaryota > Metazoa > Chordata > Actinopteri > Acipenseriformes > Polyodontidae > Polyodon > Polyodon spathula. The sequence goes on along the minus strand of NC_054547.1, from coordinate 6,244,554 downwards.
TCCTTTCTATTGGTTCCTTCAGCGTCCAATCAGCTCCTTTGAAACAATACCATCTACAGATCGTCGTCTCCAGAGGGCAGCCATAGCAGAACTTCAAGGAATAAACAAGCAAATTTTCCCAGCACGTGTAACTGAAAGCATTAATGGACCCATGGCAGTGTTTGCAGATAACCCCCCAACATTTCTATATGTCTAGAGCCATTGGCAAGTGCACTGCCTTGCCCTGGCTGTTTTAATGGGTGCCAGGGTGCAGGGATTGTCACTACTGGCTTAGGCAAGATGTTTTCCAGCTTCCCAGAAAGCAGTAGAACTGAGGGGTGGAGGGGTCAAAATGAAGCCCAGGCAATGCATAAAGCCCTCTACCACCAGGTCGGTCTTTCCTCCTGTCCTCAAGGTGTCCCAGCATTACGAAGCATCACCGTTGTTTCTGAATGCATGATCAGTGAGGTAAAAAGCCACCACAGAAGCCGCTAGATGCTTGCTTCCATTCTGAACTACAACCCTGGCACCCCCTGGTCACAACTCCACAATTTTCTTGAACAGAAGCTCTGCCCTGCATATTCTGTATCATCTCCTTAGAAAAGGAGTTGGTGGATGCGTCTGTCAACCCAAGCAGCTGCACTCTGCAGCCGAGAGCTTCTCCACGGCCTTCCATCTGTTCTGGATGTCCATGAATGTGATGGGCTCATATCGGGTTGGCCGGCAGCAAGGATGAGAACTGATGTTTTCCTCGCCCCGGCCCCCGTGGATGATCTTCTTCTGAAGCAGTGTACTGAGCGTCACGTCGTGGTTCGAGCGGGCGAGCTGGCAGGACCCGGCGCAGTACTTGAAGAGCACAAGCTCTTCTGAATCGTAGCCCAGCCCCAGGTCTTGAACCCGGACGTGTAGGGTCCGTATTTTGCAGTCCCCCCTGGATGAAGGCTTGTTTTTTCTCCGTCCCTTCTTGGACCCTTTCTGTTGCCTGGAGACTGGAGCAGAGCGCTCCCATCGGTTTTGATGGTCCTCAGAAAATTCAGGGAGAGAGGGCTCCGCTGTGGAAAGGAAGACAGAAACAACTTAGCACACTGAATGTGAGAAATTCTAATGTTAGCTACAAGCACATTCTTAGTCTTTACACTTTTCTTCTGCAGCATGTCACCAATATAACCGTTTTGTAGCATAAAGCACAGACCCTAGAGGTTCTTCTTTTAGTTTGTCAAAGAACTACAGAATATTTAGAGTAGATGTCAACGTGTTCATTTTGAAGAAAGGGGGTTGACTAGCTTTGCAAAGTTACTGGGATTACAGAGTGGAATACTGCTCAAGGTTACTAATAAAATTGAGGGTAAATACTCAATGCACTGTCACTAAATAAAGAGAATTAACATGATCTGCTCAGAATAATGCAACTGAGGGTGTGAATTTCTTAGGCAAGCTCAAGAGGAACTTAATGTTACTGTGTAGTCAGAGTAGATTCCCTAAAGCCAACCCTGAGTCAGCCACTTATAGAGCTAGCTTGTGTTTCTCTTGCTATTCAATGTTATTGGTTCCTACAAAATCAGACACATTTGCAGTGATAAAAGTCCCAGAATTCAGGGCTGATCCGTTGGTGTGTGGAAGCTGCATACCCTGGAATTACCTGTGGATGTTCATAATGGTGGATCATCATGTAGAACAGTCTGGACTCAAAGAATCAAATCAAGAAACCGTCCGCTTTGCAAACCCCAAATGCAAACTTTTTTTTTTTTTCCTATTGGTTGTATGTACAAGTTGAGGTAAACAGTATTAATAGACCAGCTTTGAAAAGATGGATATTGTGCGCATTGTACACTCTGACATATCCATGACATGAAGGATATATAGGCTGAGTTTGAAATGTCTGTGAGTTTCCAAACACAAAGGAGATTAGATACGGATACATCAATGGTACATATAACAGTTTAGTGTGATGTACCGGAGGAAGGGTAAAGCATGGTAAGGCACAAGCACATAACCATTATAAAGCATGGGAAATTACAGTCAAATCTCATGACTTTTTATATATACTTTTTAAAGTGTGATAAAGGAAAGTCATTGATCAACTGAAAACGCACTATTTTAATAATTAGCTGTAATGTTTCAGCTTCCGTCTTCTTCAGATAGCTGGTAGAAACAGCTTGACAGACGTCAGTTTATTCATCAATTATTTTTAGTGATCGAAGAATATCCTGTTGGATCTTGATTCTCCTTGGATAGAGAGCTGTTTGCTGTTTTTTAATTCTCTGTACTTTATTTTTAAAGTGTAATATAGTCAAACCTCTTTTTTCAAAGACCACCTGCATAGAAGGCCCACAGTGACCTGTAGGAAGCACCCTGGTTAAATCACCAGGGTATATAAAATGGCACCTTGAGACAGGCATTATTGTCAGGGTTCCTAGTTGCCCTGCATTAAGAAGTCACTCACAGAACAGGTTGTCCAAGGATGACTGGAGGGGGAGTGCACTGCTATCCTCCAACTCCTTCAGCTCCAGATGGTCTGGAGAGGGCCAGTCTGCCACCTTGCCCAGCTCCATGCCAGCCTCACCTGGGCTCCCCTCTGTCACAGGGCTCGTCTCGGGGCTCCAGCCCTCCCAGGGAGACCCCCCGACCACAATTATCATCAGAGAGGCCAGGATTAACAGCATCACCTTTAGGGAATACAGGCAAACCACAAGGCAGGGTGAGTGACTTTTTCAGCAGAGGAGATCAAGCTTTGTATTCATAACGCTGCTTCTTATCTTATGTTTAGTGGCACGCTAATGTGTTTTGAACAGTGCCATCCTTTTGCCGAAATCTCATCTGGTTATAAAATTAGGTATAAAGAGGATATTAATACTCTTTAGTTCTGGTGTAATATTCAGCAGTTTTTTTTCCCATCAAAATTTAACATAAGCGAATGATGTACAGTACATTATTAGTTATATATACTACTGTGCTGAAGCTCATTATCTGATTGAAAATAAAGGTTTTACACAGGTTTCAGTGCACGACAATATTGTAGAAGTTTAAACCTCTATAGGATACTCAGACTTTACCTTTGCTGGTATACTAGAATGGCAAAAGTCAGGAATGTACTTTTCTATCCTATCCACGCATGTGCTGGACTGCGACGCACAGTGCAGACTGTCACAGATTTACTTGCTGAGTAAATAAGATGGAAACTCCTGGACTCTCGCCTATTGAAGCTGAGGTGATAAGCCAACACTTCCTCAAATGAAGTGATAAGACCAAAAGTAACACACCAGTCACACTCAATCTAAAATAAAACAGACGAACAGAAGTTTTGGGAGCTTCAAAGTACATAGAAACCAGGACAGAGGGCCAAGCATAACATAATGATGTAATAATTAGAAACTTGACCTTTCCCTTACTCTCCCTGTTCAAATGAGTGATTAGAAACCTGGCTGGGTAAGTCTCACAAACAGGGTTGATTTATCTGTAAAGGGTGCAGGTATTTCAACACAGGGCCCAGTTCAATAAAATGCACAGCTGGGACAAAGAAGTAAAGTATAGCCTCATGCAAAGTGAACACATTATCGATAATGTTTCTTCTAAAGAAGCTAATTCAGCTGTGGACACGGTGATGAGGTGGAAAGGCCAGTACACAGTAATATGTTTTAATTGTGCAGGGCCTTACCTTCCAGCTCCTCGGTTGGTTTCGTGTCAGTGGAGCCACAGCTTGCCTCCTCCTCTGCTCTCCGTCTACTCTTCCTGTCTGCAGTGTAAACAAGTGGTCCGAGTTAGAGGTGCCCCTTCCCAAGCGGGATGCCTTTCTCTTTAGGATACTCTAATAATCGGTCATCTATTTAAATGCAACATTATCTACTGCTTTCTAAATGCGATTGTGAAGCACTGTTTACCGATGTGATAACACTATTCCTGGATGTTACTTTTTTGATTGCACATCATTTGTATTTCTTTGAGATTTCATCGCACTGAATCATTTACTCTGTTTATGTGGTGCTTGCTTAGTTTACTGCAATTAGTGTGTAAACATTTACTAATTATTAATCAATGCATAAATAATCTGTCCTCAGTACTTCTACCAGCTCACCCGAGCCTATTATAATTCAGATCTCAAGAGACAAACTTGACTTAACTTTTTTTTTTTAATGCTTACTTCTCTGAAGCATTTACCATAAGTCTTAAAAGCTTACACAATGTCAACAGTTTCTTTTAAAAGCATGTATTAGTGTAATTAGTTTAAGTACAGAAGTAGTGATACAGTAGAACATACTGAAATGTTACCTTCATACACAACCACGCTGCAGTATTGAGAACACAATCCTAAACCCACTGTTCCAGGAATCGTCAATACTTTCTAAACTCTCTAAGATTTTAAACTGGAGATTTCATCTACATGGCAAATATGTATCAAGCACAGCTTTGACAATACTCTACGCACAGAGATGCAAGGCAGCTTGTGTTGGCAAGCTTACAGAAAATGCTACAGAACTTTGACTTTAGTGACAACACCTTGTAAAGGAATCCTCTCAATGGAAATTCTTAAAGAGCCTTTTCTATTGAAAGTTTTACAAGAACTGTCAACACCATAGAAATTCCACAGCTCCTACAAAACTTCAGACAGAAAGTTGATAACGTTCCTATTAATACAAATGCAGCCCCATTCTAGCTTTGTTTATTTCATAAATGATTTAAACAGTGAGACCAGACTGTGATTCCTCAGTTCTAGTGCACTTCAGATTCAAGCCACTTACAGTAATTACCCAGGGTCACACACGGGATCCAACACTTAGAAAAATATACCTCTGGAACTGTGCAAGGAAATTTTACAGATGTTTTTCCTACAGTTACTCATCTATTTTTACAAAGCTTTCCCAAACCTATATGTGGTTTACTATGCTTTTATTATGCCTCACTGAACTTGCCACTTGCTTGTGTATTTATAATGGTATAGCTTTAAGAAATACATTTACTAAGCTTTTGAAAGGTTTGCATCTTTTTTTATTTTTGTCTATTAATATTATTTCCTTCAAAATTCTACTGACTATTATTTTTGCATTCTAACCTATGCCTCACATCTAACATCGGCATTAACAGTAAAATAACGTTGCTGTTGTAAACTGTGCATTCTACAGTTTTATGCTTTTATTGACCACAAGAGGGAGCCCTTTAGTAAAAAAGTATTAGGCGTAGCTCCGTTGCCAAACTAAATCTCACAGTACAGCGCTCGGGCAGACTGTTAGAAAACAGCTTGTTAGAATCAATATTTCCTTCTTGACTTTATCAGCATCCTCTTGTGTTATTTGTTGACAGCATGCAGTACTTTTTACAATGAACACTTTCTGAAACCGCAGAACACCAGATAAGACAAGCTTGACTAAGCAGTTTCATTTACTGTAGGCCTATGAAACACTCTCATTTTGTCACATTAACAGTGTTTTTTTTAATCCCCCTCAAAAACATTAGTAAATTACAGACCAGTTTGAGAATATATTGCAATTAAACAGTCATCTGTTGAAGCCTCAAGAATGACTAATATTCAGAATTCTTATGACCCATGACACAGAGCATTATCTTTTTAAAAATTATTTTAACATGTTAGATCATTTCAGTGTTATAAGTACATTGTTTTAAAGAGTATATCCAAAAAAATGTATACTAAAGCACATTAAAAAGAAAATAAGTATATAAAAAATTAAACTGTCAAGTACAACTAAAGTAGAACAAGATCTGTAATTGTAATCTTAATTTTCAATAAGTTTTTTGAGCAAACGCAGTGTCCGTAATTCTTTTTTTTATCAAAGACAGCTATTATTCATACGTGAATATTGCATTTAAGCATTCGTGTTAATTGTTCCATTCAGTTGTTGCAAAGCAGGTACAAGTCTTCACTCTGGAGTGCAAACTCTGAACCTGGCAGAGAGAAGGATATACAGTGTGCTGGGATAGCCACTAGCACAGGAGAGCGAACGTGACTAACACGCCTATTAGCTCTGCCTGTCCTTTGAAGGAAAGCAGCCATCTAAGCTAACGTTCTCAGAAGGTCACAGAGGTGAGTGGTGCATGAGGTCAGGTGGAACCACTGGCTGGGACTGCACTGATAGAGCGCTCCCCTCCTCACAGACACACTGGCTGGGACTGCGCTGATAGAGCCCTCCCCTCCTCACAAACACACTGGCTGGGACTGTGCTGACAAGAGCGCTCCCCTCCTCACAAACACACTGGCTGGGACTGCCCTGACAGAGCGCTCCCCTCCTCACAAACACAGAACTACAGACATCTAACAGCCCTTTTCTCTCCTGAAAGCTTTCTCTGTAATCCCTTCCCATCTCCTGGGTTTAGTTAACAGCCTATTAAAGAAAAGCCCCTGGGTGAACAGAAAGGGTCATGCATTGAAAACTGAACGGGGGTGGGGAGGATGGGGAGCATGGTGGGACCGGAGCTGTGGTTTTTTCAAAAGCATTCCTGGGCAGACGCTATCCCTGCCTAACCTGCAGCCTGGCACTGGTCTGCATGGCGAGGTGACTTAACACACTCTTACTACACAGCTTCCATGCTTTTCTAACCAGTTCTTCTTTAATCTCAGTTTGTGTGGTTTGTTTGCATGCTGACACATGGTAAACTTTTATTTTTAAATTAAGACTGTTAGTGTAAACACTCAGTTCTCTGGCACCTATTTAAAAATATAAAGTTTCAATCCTGTATTAAAAATGTATAAAATACAACTATGTGCGTACTTCCAGTGTGAGGTGTATTCTTATTCTTATTGGTATTATTATTAGTAATCATGTCTGTGAGGGGTTGGTTACTATAGGAAACCATTACATCGTTAAATCATTAAGTTCTAAATCTACCTTACAAAACAATGCAAAAAAACCCCCCAAAAAACATAAAGGACTAAAAATAAATGGGTACATCTACACTGAGATAACACAAGCGTTGGTTCCTTGTCTGTACTTGATCTCTTTATTGTTATCGTTTAGCTCTTCCATGCTTTTGATATCACTTTCACTGCTGCTACTTCTAACTATAGCCTTCCCTGCCAGATAAAGCCTACCCCAGAGTTTACAGGTAAAAGGGGAATGCACACAGCACAAAGGCAGCTGGGACTTTATCATGGGAATGAAACGTATCCAGAACCTCCAGCATGCCCCCTTGCTGTTTATATGTTATATATCCAGAACCTCCAGCATGCCACCTTGCTGTTTATATGTTATATATCCAGAACCTCCAGCATGCACCCTTGCTGTTTATATGTTATATATGCAGAACCTCCAGCATGCCCCCTTGCTGTTTCTTCAGCTAAGGCGCAATGGTCCCAGCAAACCTGCTGTAACTAATTCATACAGTACAACAGATGCAGAAGGCTTTGGCAGTTTGTCATATTTTAGTGCTGTCGATTGGTTCTGGACATGCAGGAAACTAACTCCCCAGTAATGTTGTTGAAGCTGACACCCTGGGATCCTTCAAGAAGCTGCTTGATGAGATTCTGGGATCAATAAGCTACTAACAACCAAACAAGCTAGATAAGCTGAATGGCCTCCTCTCGTTTGTAAACTTTGTTATGTTCTTATGTTCTAACAACATGTTGCAGTCATCCTCGGCAGGTATTGAGACAGTCCTTAAATGCCACTGGAATGAATCCCTAGACAGTACAGCACCTAGTCCAGGGGGGTGTAAACTTCTCTGAAACAAGTCTGTGCCACACAGCACTCTAATAACTAGCTGTAATATTACTACTCTGGGGTTTGAAACGATCAAGCCACTAGCTTGCCAGATTAATTAACCCTTCGGTTCTCCATCTTCTTACAAACAGGCACAGTTCCTGAGCAAAGCAATTGATACATTTAACGTTTGAGCTGTCTGTTTGTACTGGATTGTTAGCATGTGGATTGAGTAACAACCTTCAAACTGTAAATTGCAGTTTCCTATACAATTTAGACCGGCTTCACATCCGGTCTAGATAAACTGTATAGACTATACTTCCTTACTATCTACTGCCTCATGTTAATCAAGTTTTTGAAAAAATGTGACTAGTTTGAATTGGTGCCTCAAGATGCAGGAGTTGCACACTGCAGGCCTCACAGATTGATGATTCCAGATGCAAAGCGGTAAGCACAGAAAGTTCTTACCATCTTCTCTAGAAATGCCTCTGCTTGTTTTTATTTTTATACTTAAATACCCATACCATGCTGCCGCCAACAGGATGTTCTTGTAAATGAGCTATTATTGTACATCTCCCCTTAGCACTTCCCTCTAGTTAAACATTAATAAATAATTACATAGATTTCCAGTCATTGTTTTTGGCAGGCAGCTGCAGCCCAAGCAATGAAAAAATGAAAACAATACAAAATACAAAACAACATGTGTGAAAAGAATACATAAACAGCTATTTACAATTCTAACAAGCAATGAACTCATGAGTTGAAAATGCCCCTCATGAGCAGATTCAGTTATTAAGGAAAACAGTTAACAAGTAAAAGTGTGGGGATTAGAGCTGTTATTTTTAGGACAGCGACCGAGACACCTCACAAAGAGCAACATCAAAACAGTATTCATAGATAGATAGATAGATAGACAGATAGACAGATAGATAGACAGATAGATAGATAGAGAGACAGATAGACAGACAGATAGATAGATAGATAGATATGGAAATCAATCTTTGGTTCATTTTCTGATGTTTAATAGGGGTGTTTAGTATGGTTGTGCCCCTTTTGTGCAAGCTTCATTATACAACCAGGGAATTTTCTCAACCTTTTCTTAATGAACTATGACTCCTGGGTGTATTTTGATTGGATTGTACAAATTCTTCAAGTCAAATATAATTCTTGTCTGGCTCTTTGCCTAAAGAGGACCTCCATTTCAGTTAGACCAGGATATTAAGAAGCTATGCCTGGGTATTCTTTAACAGAAAGGCTACCTCTACCTGGGGACCTGGAAAGGGAAGTGAAAACTAATGGGTTGTGCCTTGTCAAACCATATCACCACTTGCAACAGAGGAGTTTGGAAAGAATGTAATCCCCTCTTCTCGATGCCTCTCCAACTATGAATTCCGATTAGTAACCCTTTAGAAAATACTAATGAAAAAGCACAGCAATGATAAGTACAAGCATAGCGCTGTCATGGTAAATGGTACTAAAAAGAGATTCCAATCTAATACACCCCTAAACATTCTTAAGTTAAAAGGTGACTCTCCTACACACAATCAGTCATTATAGACAATTTTGGCTTTAATGCATGGCGGAACACATTTAAACACTTAGAAGTTTCACCAAAGAACCAGAAAGCTCCACTGCAGGATGCTACCACAAAACAGATGACCGTGGAACATGAAATGGATGGACAGCAAAACAGCTAAAAGGAAAATAGATCTAAAAATTAAAAATGTTAAATGTTTACACAAACGACAAAGCAGTTTCTAACCAGTTTCTGATTGCAATAAAACTGATTATCAGGCATTACCTTTGTTGCTAGCTTGGTAATTGAAGTTTCCTGGCTGTGATTTTTTTCGGCTCCATAGTGGCAACATGCTCTTCAATTCTCAGTACAAGAACAACAGGATTTTGAATGCCCGCGAAGATGAACCATTGGTTTTGTATTTCTTCCGGACAACGTTGGCAGAACAGTTAGGCTGGCATCCAAGGTCAAGACTGGCCAGCTTTCAATCCTGGCACTGGACAGCAAACAAACCATGAACTAAGACACATTCAGAGCACAGCCATGGCATTCTGCGCTGCACCTGCACAATCCTGGCATTCAGAGTTTATAATATTGGCACCAGGTCCAATTCAGTTTGTTCCAGAATGTTTTTACAAATCAGTTAGATTATTGGCAATAAAACATTGTGCTAGTTTGCACTAAAACGCCATTCTGGTTGCAGTCTCCTTTGCGTGGCTTCTTCACTTTATTTATTTATTGGTTTTTCTTTTTGCTTCATAAATTAAGCAGAGTGTTTGCATTCCCTAGCATGCAACTTCCTCAGGAGCAAATCTTCTGTTGTACATTCAGCCCAGCTGTTTTTCTTCCTCCATTACCAGCCCTACCACTATCCAGGACGCATTGTATATACAGCACATTCGTATGTGTATCGATCTTTCTCTCTTACACAGTTTACCTTTATATTCACAAGAGAGCTCTCAACTCGATTGTGTGGTGTAAAACATTTATCAAATACAGACTACAGTAATGTTTGAGATTGCGATCAATAAGCAAACAAACTCAAAGAAAACTATAAAGCACATTTTAAGATAAGATTCATTCTCTTTTTATGAATACTGCAAGACATCTACAGTATATGTAAATGTTTAACTTATGAGTGTAAGACTATCGCCATCATGAACTGGTATGCCCATTTAGGTATTTTCACACAACATCTCCTGTAGCCCAACAAATACTAGTACTTTTCATGTTTTTATGAAATTCCCTAAATTGGCTTGAAAAAAAATCAACAGCCAACACTTTAGTGGGGGCCAAATATCCCTAAACAGGAAACGATTTTTTTTTTTTTTTTAGTTCAAATAATACTAGATAACGGATGCCAAAATGCGTAATATAGAACTTGAGTCATTTCCTGGGTTATTTTAATGCAATAACTCAGAACTCCCATGCATACCATACTGGCATGTCATATACACCTGAAAGTACATGTTCACCTGGAAATCATTCTCAATGTCACATGACCTGATAGATCTCAATTTGTGGTATTTGGGTCACAGGCTGAGGCTTTTCCCAGCTGAAAAGTTGACTTGATTGAGCCTTTGGGTTTCTATGGCAAAATGGGTCACTGAAGAAGCTGTCACTTGAGTGCTGTGTAAAGAGTAAATCTAGTCATAGATTATATAAAACCTTAAAAATGTTCAGTGGTTCCCTCTCAGGCGGTTTATTTATCAACATTACTTTTTAAAAGCTAATTTGATTGCCTACAGCATCCAATCAAGTAAAAGGTCAACCATGGTTTGCATATTTTGTATATCACACCTCTTTGTGGTTTTACCACTCAATGCATGCTGACGTATAGAGAGCTTCAACTATTCGTTCATCAGTTCCTCATCTATCTGCGCAGATAGGTTCATTGCTACAGTGCCTGTCAGTCCCTTAGACTTCACAGAAATAAAACCCATCCCGGTGCTGAACTTACTCAGAACAAATCTCAGGTTCATATTTATGCTGCACACTGCCTCCCATGTGGACTGATGATGGACTTCCCTCACCTTTCATTGGCACTGCCGATAGTCAGAGAACTTCATTCAACAGAGTAACTGTCTGTCCTTCAGCTTCGAACATGCCTTCTAAATTTAAACACTAAATTCAGTTCCTCTGAAATTCATACTGCAGTTTTTTTTCCTCTTAATAAGAAGGGGCTTTGTGACATCAAAACAAATGGAGCAAATGTACTTCAGTTCCTATTCCTTAAATGGAAAAAAAGAGAACAAGCCGGGTAGGTATCGAGTTTCAGTCTGTACTGTATGCAGAGTCTCTGTATCCCAGAGAACATGGCAACACCAGTAGAGTATAAATACCAACCCTTCATCATCCATCCATGCAGCTTGGCTATTTGTTAAGCCATTTACCTCTGGATTTGTTTAATTCCGACTGCATTAATATCCTGCCCGTTTCCAATACTGCACCTTGTCTTAATTAATTTACCAACCCATCACTCTTTCCACTTACCCGTCTCCCAGTATCTGCTTAAGCAACTGTTTATAAACTGTGGTAAAACCTGTATTCTACCATGTGTAAATCATTAATAAACATTCCACAGATTTATGCTGGATTTACTCTGAATAAAATGCACATGTATCTGATTCTTTTTCCATCTTACCCATCTTTGTACTGTACGTGTAGGAACAGTGAACAAAAACCCGAAATGCATATTCACTCTTGTTAGGATTCCAAATCCCATTATCTGGATTGCTCTACGTTTTCTTCTTTGGGATATTTGGATGCCTGATTCTATGTATACTTTTGACTCAAACAACCTGGTAGACTGATACGATACTTTCATGATGGTGGGGGAAAAGTCACACAATGTCACACTATTATAACAAAACAATACCCTGACACTGACACTATACTGAGCATCAAAATAAACATATCACTTAGATTTGAGCATCAAAAGAAATGTATCACTTATATTTGGATAAAATTGTGTAAATGTGATTGAAAAATGACAAACTCTGTTTTGGAGCAGGTGCAGTGACTTTTTATTGGGCCGATTAACAATTGACATTTTACCATCTAAAGTTATGGGGGGATGGGGGATACTGTGAAAGTCATAGGCTAGTAGCATGTGTGGCCACTGTTGGAAGCAATACAAGCAGTACATCTGCGAAGTTTAAGATATTGTCTTGTGGAATCCTGGCCCATTCCTCCTGTGGTGCCTGGATAAGCATCTGCCTGTTCTGTGGTCTCCGAGCCCTAGAAGCCACACATCTCCCAGTTCGTGGCCTGTCATTGACAGAGTGTGTTGGTTTTAGCATCTTGTCAGGTTTAAACTTGATGGCTGTGAGCACCCAAGACGACGAGTCACAGTACGCTGCCCTAGTCCAGCCTCCAACATGCCGATTGCACGAATGCGCTGCTCTCTTGACAGACGTGGCATATTGGTGTTTTTCTGTGATTTTCTTTATAGCTTTTATTCAAGCTTGCAATTCAACAGCTGAAATCACTCCATATCCAGTGTCCAATCAACTGTGTCACTAGTCAGGTGATTAAGTGCATCTGCTTCAGTCATAGGCACTCCAGGATGAATGATTGAGTGATTAAAAAAAATAAAAAATTCATCATTGTCCATCATTTATATACCTTTTTTTGGTTGGTTTTTAAATAAATGTGTTATAATAGTGATAAGTTTCTATTCATGCACAGTATATTTATAGCACAATCATTTTTGAATGAGTGTATAAATATGGTAAAATACCAGACATTTTTCCAGTGCCTGCAGCATACTGTAACTGCTACAACAGTTACAAGTGGGGAAAAAAAAAAAACATGACAAGGATTTGCGCTCTAAGTGAAAGGTTGCTTGCATACTTAGTACCTTCACATGCCCTCTTTTACTTCAGAAAAAGCTGACCCTGTCTGGCACGCCCCTCAGAATCTTCTAGCATGCCTGGGTTGTAAATCTCAGTCACAAGGCATCTATTTTATCTCCTTGTTTGTTTGAATGCATTAATGCACACAGAATGCAGTTGGTTATTTATGTGCATCAGTCATGTTCACCTCTGACAGCCCCACAGTGAATCAATGAGACACAGTCCCATGGGGTTTCTCACTTCTAGCCAATATCCTGCAGCTAGAATAGGCACACTTTCCTTTTCCTTTATCAGCTCCTTCAGTCATACCCTTTTCAAGTTTACCATGGTATATGTGCAAAGTCATTTTGCAGTGCTTACAGTATTGTGTATTTACCATGACTGACAATGGTTAATTATAATTTGTAGTGTTCTTCTCTGTGATTTATATGATTGATGTAATATTTTAAAAGCTATTAATATAAACCTGGTAAATGAATGAAAATATATTAAGCTTTTGCTCCAGTGCAAAGTATATATTTTTATGAACACTTGTTCTTTTTATTTTACCATTCAACAATTTAAAGTTAAGCGATGTCGACAGTAAGTTGAAATGATATTTTACTGAGTAAAGACCCTTCACTTATTCATTTGTAAAACAATTAAAAAAAAATGTGCACATGTAGGAGCCTTTACATGAAGTTATTTTAGTTAATAAATTTGTTTCATTCTATTAATAAAACTGTGGAGCAATTTAATACATCTCACTGGAGGTCAGTAATAGTTAAAGGACAGTAACATGTTTCAATGCATCAAGGGCATCCTCGCAAATGGAATGCAGCAAACTGAAGCTTGTCATTTTGTCTGTACTAAATGAACAACTTACTGTACATTAGAAACAAATATTATTATTGAAGTAATGTGCATCATTTGACAAAGTTCATAAATACTTTATTATTGGTTTGAAGAGTTGCCTCTGTTAGTGATATTAATATTACATCTATTTTAATGACAGATGCAATACTGCACTGGGCAATTCTATGAAACTGGATAAACCTTAAATACCACACTACTGGCAAACCCAAGACTTTCTAATGATCAATCTTCTGTGTGTCAGGATTAACCCATCACCTCAGCAATCTGGGCTTGCCATTGGTCTGCTATTGGTTTAACAAATTTACCATGTTCATGGAATGGTCCTGTGAACAACACTGAAGACAGATTGGTGGCAAAGCAGTTCCAGTCTGGGTTTGGTAAAATCCATCTCAGATTTTATAAGTTCACAAAAGCTCACAATGGACGTCAGCCACCTCACAAGACCACTACACAATACAGGACAGTTTTGTATAGCTGGCTGAATAGCAAAGAAAGGCTTTCAGGCAATCTTACATATTACCTGCCTCACACTGACTGGCTGTACAGTAGCTTTATCACAACCACCAAAGGGAGTGTTTATTGTGCAAACCTGTTTAGCTGATTCCCTAACACATAATTACCAGAACACTTTTCATTCTGCAATCCTTCTAAATACCAAACAAGGAAAATATATTTTACTGAGCTTCTGAATATCTGTCATTAGAAGGGTTAGCAAAAAATAGACTATTCTTTTTAAAAGGCACCTGGGCTTAATTCGAACTTAAAATACCTGTGCGGTATTTCAAAAGTGAGCTCATTTATGTGTTGTTACCCAGGGACTGTGGGTTTAGTCTGCAGCTGTGAATAAATGCACAGTTCTACTGCATTCTATTTGGTTGCACAATCATGCAGATACCTGGCAAAATAATTAACTAACATTGCACCAAATTAATGTCTAAATCTGCTAATCAAGAAGCATATAGAAATATCATTACCATCAATATAAAACCTCACCTTGACTTTACCAATATTATTACATCAAAAGATGTGTACAGATGTAGTACCACATGCTTACAACAGCTTCCATAATTAGAAAAGGCCAAAAACTGATACAAGAACTTATGGTCACATCCACATGCCCTTTGGCTACTTTATCTAAGCAATTTCCAGTTGGACTCTTGAGACCTGATCCACACTGACAGATGGCATTCAAAAGGAAAAGCATCATTAACAAACGTTTCTGTTGTGCAAAACAAGTTCAATACAACTCAAATAAAAATGTAATAAAAGCAGTATGAATTGCAGTAATGGCCAATAATATTATACCACCTTACATTGTCCAGTAAATCGTGACATTATTGTTTCAACAAAATACAGTATTCACAGGTTTTACTATTTAAAAAAAACGACCGAATTGTTACAGAGAACCCAAGCAGAGAGATAATGCTTCAGGAGAATTGGCATTGATTACTGGCTTCCTTCCAAGACAGTGCCAAGGAGTGATCAAGGCCACCAACCAAATCTGCAAGATACAGTATATGCTGTAGTTGTTGAAAAAGCGCTATAGAACGTTTTTTTTTTTTTTTTTTTTTTTTTTTGTTTTATTATTATTATTATTATTATTATTATTGACAAGTAGCTGGTTAAGGTAACAGTTGTAATAGTCTGACGAGCTGTAATGTGAGTTGAGTTTGTGTGAGTTGTCCAGTCAGCCCACCATCCTGGAACAGAAGTGTTGTGCCCCAACAGCTCATTGATCAGAACAGCTTGTTTCTCCCTCTGTCATCTGTGACCGAACACGTTCAAAATAAGTACCAGAGCTTGCAGGTCATTGAGCACCAACTAGTCTTAAACGCGGAGTTCCCTATGGAAAACAAAGTGCTTAAAACATAATTGCACAGCTTTAGAGAAAGAATTATGCTGAGTTTATTATAACCATATAGTGCTTTCTCTGGAAACATTTTGCCTGGCGATATCTGTACCAGGTGTAGGTCGTTTTGTTACAGTACATAAAACCGAATTTAGCTCACCCAGAGAGAAACCAGCAGAGCTCGCAAGGGAAGGAGCTCTTGTTCCTTCTTTGAACTGGTGCCCAGTTTACAAATCTGCCACGTCTGACCTAGGACTCCAGAGTAATCCTGGCTTCTTCTGCTCATGCAATACATCGTTCCAATATTTTCACATTTCACGCTAAAGCCACACATAAACTCAAACAGCATCTCGTTCTGGCCCAGGTTCATGAAGTAAGAAAATTAATAAATTGGTGAACTTATTTAAAAGATGCTAGCCTAGCAGGCGCTTGTTGTCGCCCTCTTCTGAGCTAGAATGGTTACGCAGAATATTTGTGCACGCTGAGGTACTGTACCTGTCTGTTTGCAACATTATATCCATTCCGGGACTTCAACACCGGTTCATTCTACACGCATGCAAAGGGAAGCAGGGTTACCTTTTAATGCTACTGTATCTGACTTATTTAACTGACTTGCACCCCTTATTTTACTCCCCGAAAGTAATCCGCAGTTACCGTAGGTTCGAAGCGTCCTGATCCGCTCCAAAGGCGCTCCAAAACGGTTTCCCCGTGATCTCGGTCCTAGTTGTTTTTTTTGTTTGTTTGGTTTTTTTTTTTTTGGTTTTTTTTTGTTTTGTTTGTTTGTTTGTTTGTTATTCTGTATTTTGCCCCGGTGGTTGGTCGTACGGTCTGTAGCAGCACAAAAAGTCTTCAAACTTGGTCGCAAGGATGTCCTTAGTTTCAAGGCAAGTTGAAGGCGCCTCCCTCTACAACAAACATGTCTTGAGTCTCCTTTCCCTTTCTAAAAGAAGAGCACTTTCTCTTGTACTTATAAAGTTCGTCCTGTTTTGAAACAAATAACAAAACCCCAAAGTCAGAATGCTGGAGGAGAGATATTCGTGATATCCTGGGGAGACTGGAGTCTGTCCCAGTGGATGAGACAGTATTGTTCGCGTTACATGAATGTGTGGAAAACGAAATGACAGGTCAAATACGACAACCAAAAGAGCTAGCTTCAAATGCTAAATAATAAACAATCATACCCTCCTCCTCCTCCCCCTCCTCCTCCTCCTCCTTGTCACAATAATAATCCTGGTTTAATTAATGTATTCACCGTCTCTAACGTGGATGGTGCTTAAAGAAAATTAGTCGATCAATCGCTTGGAGTTCTTTTATTACGATACATATTATAGTACATGATAGCAGGAATGATTTAAAAATATAAGTTTTACAGTTTATATACAGTATATAATATGTGAATCATACAGTTCACTTATAATCGATGCATACTACATCATGTTACCCAGGGAGGTTCAAAATACTATAGTCTGCCTTTGAACCCTTGTGAAACACGGCAAAATCTTCGTCAATTGAAATACCCGTGTAATCCGTTCTGCCTGTCCATCTATCTACACGCAGGTTGTTTTTTTTTTTGTTTGTTTGTTTTGCTTTGGTATTTTTTTATTTATTATTTATTTTTAAATAATGAAGTGTTTTTAATTTGTTATTGGAAACATGTGGTTCATTTGTTTCTTTTGAATGCCGGGCAACTACTGAGAGAGGTGAAGTAACAAAACATGTAGATCCCTCCTGTTCTTTTTAAAGCAATTAAACAAATATGTTTTGAGCAACAGGGAAATGATTTTAAATAGGCAAGGTCCGGCAGCATGTACCCTCGTAGTACGCGTCTTTAAAAGTACGTTTTAAAGACAAAGGAATTAATAGTTACAAAACTTGAAATAAAAGGCTAATAATAATAATAATAATAATAATAATAATAATAATAATAATAATAATAATAAAAAAAACAGCTTGGCTGTGTCATTAGTCTAACCCCACAGAGTTCTCATCATAATGAAAGTACCTTAAAGGAATTTTTCAAGCTGTAAGGCACAAGTGTGTCAAATTGTTAGCAGACATAAGGAGCTTAACGCATCCGCACGTAAACTATGCGTTAATTTGTTCAGATCTAGACACCAAACTGAAATCTACAAAGTATTGAGAATGTATTTCCATTCAAAAGCAGCTTGGCATACAATTTACTGACCTGCATGGAATTAAATAACCCTATTATTTAATACCCGCGGGCTATATGAATTGGTTTAAATCAATCGTCAAAGTTCCCTAAAACTAGTGTTTTTTTTTTGTGTTCTCGGCACAGTCCCTGTTTAGCATTTCTAAATGGATGCCAGTTCAAATATTTTTCTTTTTGATCTTAAAAATAAATAAATAAATAAATCCAAACACACACTGCTTTAGAATTCAGAGCTGACTTCTTTCCTACAGTGTTACACTCTTAAGAATACTGCATATGTTCATAAAAATCTCAGATATGTGCGTTACAACTGGATTAATGTTTGTGTGTTTATGTATTGTAAGCGTCTTGTCCTATATGTAAAGCACGTGCATATTATAACAGGTGATTCATTAAAAAAGCACAGCTAAATAAAAACAGTTGTAAACTGTATCAATTAACAGATAGTACACAAAAGTTGCTTACCTGGAACGATCTTTTTTTATACAGAGTATGTGTATAAAATAGGTATTGTTTGTTGAAAAGAATCCCAGGCAGAGTTTATTTTAAGTTTTTCACCTCACGCGTGTGGTTCAGTTTCGGTAAAACGGTATTCATTTTAAAAACAATTTTATAACAAATACTGAAAAACATTAATCCTACTCGTAGATGTTACTTTGAATCACGAGTGATGCTGTGGAGTTATAATAATAATAATAATAATAATAATAATAATAATAATAATAATAATAATAATAATTTTCCCATCTATGGCCTCCAGCAAATAGGCTCTTCTGTTATATTTTAGTTGCAGAATATTTGATGTGCGGCGCAGTGGCCAATATATCTCCGTTCATATATCCCAGAGCTCTCAGTAATGTAATTTGGAATGGAAGCTGCCTTCTGGCCCTTTACAACTCTGGATTCTGATGTGTCCATTCCGGCTCCTTGGGATGATATGAGCGTCTCTCATTTTCGAAACCTTCGGTCTGGTGTCCAATGCCAGCCTCTCTGTCACATGATCCAGACTCAACGATCCAACACAAAGCTGAGGCGCTCTGGTCGAGGTACAATAGCTGCATCGAAGTCTTGTATTTATTTGGTAAATCTTCAAGAAGACTTTTGGTCGTTTAATATTTATATATATATATATATATATATATATATATATATATATATATATATATATATATATATATCTAAATATAATATACGATTGGCTTTTCTTTGTGTTGTCTTTCGTTTGAGTTTGCAACTCCGACGACTGTGCTTATTTCTCTTTTTGTTTTGTTTTGTTTTGTTTTTTCCCACGGATCGGATTTTTAATATTTTCACAGTCTATCACCGTGTATGGAAGCACTAGCAGCACTCTCTAAATAAACACCTTGTAATCGTATCCTGTGGGTTGAGGCTAGTCCTGTAAACAAATATGCCGGCATACACATGGCAAACGTGCACCGGGAGAAACCAGATCGCACGCTGCTCCTAATAATTATGCTAACACCAGTACCGGTGTTGTGTCTGCGTGTGTGTGTGTATGTGTGAATATCGATGTGCTTTCACCAGTCCGCATATTATTATTATTATTATTATTATTATTACTACTACGACTATACTGGTATAGTACCAACATGACTTTGATACAGTTACTTCTGCGGTAGGTTAGTTTTCTATTTTGTCAGGATTTTAAACAGAAGTTCAATAACCGTTTTCACCCCATGGATTAAAATTTGGAGTGGGTATAGGGGTTGTAAAAGTACTGACATAGGACAACCATATTGAGCCAGTATTCACTGGTTTGTTGTTCATGTTTGTAGTCTGTCTCACGTATTCTGAAAAAAAAAAAAAGTTTGCTTCAAACATTACTCACCATGCACACGCTTTTGACTAATTGAAAGGGAATTTTGAACAATGCAATTACTCAATCACAACTTAGCTTTAAGTGAATCATGCTTTATGAATATATTGTCTGATTGGATTGAAGTGTTTTGATGTTAAAAGAAATATATTTCACAAGGCATTCAGGATAATCATTGAGGCCTTTCATGGATCAACCATTCAAAATAAACAAACTGGTATTTAGCACTGCCTTCACTGATGTTATCATGTGGAACAGACATATACCCCAGCTGTAATAGTTTATTCTCTTTAGCAACTGGTTAATTCAAGTTTTACTGCAGCTTTCTGTTTGTTATGTACAGCCAAAGGGTCAATGAATGATAGTATGCATTAGTTACAGTAGGTCTAAAAAGACAAAATTGTTAATTTTTTTATTGTCTTCAAGTAAAAAGGAGCACATTCAGATCATTTTGACGTGTGGTACAGATAGTCAGCCGGTAGCTGCCTGAATTTAACAGAGAACATCCTAATTACCATAGTACACCGTGTAGAATGTACCCGTGTCGATTTGCACAACTGATGGGTTTCTATCAAGACAATACTGATTTTCCCATATTCCAGGTTGCTGTCAAACTTGACTTAGTAAGGCCTTATACTTTGGGAACTTATACTTTGGCTTTGGTGAGCATAAGGAATTGTCGATTTGTTTGCACTTTTTGTGAGTTGTGATGTTTTCTGCATTTAGCTTGCAATGCATCTATCCCCCTACGTCCGTACAACCTACTAAAAATCAAGCACAATCAAATACAATCAAAGGATTGGTAATGGTTGGCTGACTGCCCTGACGTGCAGAATGTAGAGAGTACCAACCAATGAAGGATAGCCCCTTTGGAACATCTCACATGAATGTGGTTCAGTAATGGGGGCTTTCAAGAAACCTGGACAGGGATTATTTTAATAATCTCTAAATACTGGATCCTTGACCAGCAGGTGAAGAGGAGATGAACTATCCCCATCCAATTTTCCTCCTTGGAAACACAGGTGCCAATGCACCACTCCCTTTGGGCACACAGCTAAGATCAACAAGTCCCATTTTGATCTTGTGAGATGTTGCAGAAAATCAAGTTAAAATACAGATGTACTCTAAGGCCACATATGAGGATTTTTTTACTCAGCAGTCCGCTTCAGAAAGTATAACCCTTAAAAATTAAAAAGTACAATAAAATGTATTATGCAGTTGTTTGTAAGCATCATTTGGCAGTGCTGTTTCTAAAACCGATTTATGCTCTCCAGCAGCTTTGTTTTCTTTTTCTCATAGATTATATGTATAACTTAAATCTTACGGATATAAAATGCTAAAACAAAGACTTTAATAGAATATTATGATGCTGCCATTTTTGCTGTGGTCCAGCAAGATAGGATGTATTCCATCCAAAGTGATTTTTTCACAATGGTCCATTAATAACAAGATGAAAGTGGCATGTGTAGGAGATGGTTTGATGTTGTACCCTGGGCCCCAGTCTCTCCACACTTGCTTGCTCCCAGATCAAGCCTGATTCTGACTCTTGGCTCACCCTGAAGATGTCAGTGGAGCAGACAGACTCTTAATGGCCCTTCCAGTGATGTTACATTCCACAGAAGCAAGCATTATATGTTACACGGCATAGAAAGTACAGGAGTCAACCCTCTGCAGACCTGCACACAAAGGAAGGGGCAGCCACTGGCCTGCCAACTCAACTTTACCTTAACATAGTCTTTGTCTAAAACCAACGGCTGCTGTTGGGCTCTCCTGTGATGGCGACTGTTGCTGTCCACTGACTGAAGGGCAGGGGTTATGAACTCAGCAGACCGAGGTCAGTGTTAGTGAGAGAGGTTAAACACTCAGAAGGTGCCAACATGTTGGGCATTGATCACTGACACTTCCACAGAACACCCTTTACAAGTTATACTATTGAACTATTAGAAAGTAACAATATTAATATTTCATTTTTCACTTTCATTTAAACTTTTTATTTATTTATTTTTTAACCAGGTAAGAAGATTGAGAACAAATTTTCATTTACAACAACGATCTGGTCAAGAGGCAAACATCACAACAGCACAAAGCAAACAAATACAACATAGAAAAAATAAATAAATAAATAACACATTAACAAGTACACACACATGCATCAGACAGTAGTGAATTCAGATTCCTATTAAAACAATCCTGTGAAACAAAACTCTGTCGTTTTAATTTGATTTGTAATTAATTCCTGTCATAAGCCGATGGCAAACGGAAATTAATTACACCCACAAACAGTGGACGCTCTAATAAATGAATCTGATCTTAAATTGTAAACTGAAGCAGAGAACTGTAATAAGTCACACAGATATAGTGGGGTTTTCCCAGTCAGGGTTCTATAAACTAATCTAAGCCAATGATCCAATCCCCTAGTGTGCAATGAAGATCATTCAACCATAATATAAAGATCGCAGTGATGAGTAAGATAAGAAGCACCACTTATACATCTTATAACAGAATGGTATAAAGCATCAATTGAAACACAAAGGATTTGGGATTGGTCCTGATTTACTAGCAAGCTGAGACCATTTAAAACCCATTTGGTACTGATTTATACAGTCATATAAAGATATGAAAATGTGAACAATTTGTACCATTCTGCTAAATAACAGTAACATGTGGAAGGGTTACAGGTGACTGTAGGTAGCACAATAAATACCCCAATCCCATCAACATATTATGTAAGGAAGCATCACAAATCACAACACCCCTAATGTGTGGTGTAAGGGATGTGGGAAAACAAGTTGTTGTCCCTGTTACACAAGGCCAGCATGCAGTCTACCACAAAAATAAGTTTAAGAACTTACTGGAAAGAGGTTTGCAATTCTCACCTCACACAAACATGCACAACTTACAAAGAATTTGAGACCAGGATTATCGAACACTAAACCCCACCAGTTTGGAACATGCAGGAAACTGAAAGTTCCTTCCAGCAAAAACTTTCCCGAACGACTCTCCTATTAAACTGAACAACAAAGCCACTTAAGTATTCCATGGAGCCAGCTGAACAATGTGCATACCATGCCTTTACATTGATTACACCTGCTCTGCACAAGGCCTGGATGCGTGTACAGTTCCTCATACCTCTCCGCTTGCTGTATACAGTCAGCGCTTTAAAAGTTGTATCATCTACGGAAAAATACAGAATCTGGGATTCCAATGATATTTCAAATGAATACACGTGATATGTTTTATCACAGGAAGTGGAAAGATGTATAATTATTTTATTAAGATGTTTGATTCCATTTTAATTTATTTTTTATCTTGTAACATTTCTGAACATTTGCTTAATTGCACCAATTACCTTGCAACAAAGAATACAAATCCTGGCGGACAACAAAGGCATTACTCAGTGAAAGGGTTAATTGCCTGAACTAATTATAACAAATTGTACTGTGTAATTAAGTGCTTTTCCAGCAAACAAACTTACCAGCTGCTCATGAGTAACAGCCAAGACAATCTTTTTTCTTCTCCCTCAAATAAAACTAAATAAAATGTGCCATTAGCTATTTGTTTAGTTTTGTTTTATCTCACACATATATTGTGCAGATCAATGCAGTTCAACACATCAACAAACAACTCCTTAAAGTAGGGGTCTCAAATCCTGGTCCTGGATAGCTGGTATCCCTCCTGATTTTTGTTCCAACTATACCCTAAATTACTTAATTGGACCAATTAAGTACTTAGTAGAAACTCAAATGGTCCAATGAATTAATTTAGAGTACAGTTGGAACAAAAGCCAAGAGTGGCACCGGCCCTCGAGGACCAGGATTGGAGACCCCTGTCTTATAAAGGAAGGGACAAAATTAACATAAAATCAAAACCAAATCTCATTTACAGCCATGGTCAGAGTTTTGCTTCATAAAGTCAAATGAAACTTACTGAATAATGTTACGTTAACATATTGAATTACATACCGCTTTGTAGTTTTCCATATAATGAATGAAAAACTGTCAAATTGAAAAATGTGACATTTTGAAATCTAACATGATATACTGTAATACTGTTATGGCTTCCTGTAGACTCTTCCAATATCACTTTGTAGTTTCTTTGATTACATGATGTTAATTAAAAGATCTAAATTATGTTCACATTTTTTTAACCCTAAAATGCTATGTGATGCTCAACTTTTGTTCATAGCTGTACTTCTAAAAGTGGTTCAGGGGTACAAGTTCCAAGGCTCTTGTCCAATTATTGTAGATTCTAGACATTTCTACACCCCACTAGTTGCAATTTGGCCACCTACAGTAATACAGTGTTAAAGGATGAGATAGGAAGACTAATCTGACCTCTCACCTTACATCTCTCGAGGGTGGTCTAGCGTGGAGGAAGATAATTCGACATGCAGCTTACATTGACACACACCTGCTCCGAATAGCGAGATAGATACAGTTCTTTGTGATTTCAATCATTATCCTTCTAGCGGCTATTAAAAACAACCAAACAATAGCAACATTTTCTGCATCATTAAAGACTGGCGAGTTGTTGTCAGTTGTTCTATTGCTCTGGGAGGTCAGGGTGGGTATCCTTCCTGCTGGGTCTGGTGTTGGGCTCCTGTAGGGAAGGGGCTAGCGTTATATTCCAGCACAGTTACTGCACTAGGGCTGTTCTTGTTCATCAAGGTTTGTTTCCTCAGGGGAATCTGTGCTTTCCCAAGCCAGCCCCTTTTAATCCACTGACAAACACCCGGCAGAACAAACAGCTCAGAGGCAGAGCTCACCCTTCACTTCAAACATTGAACCGCTTCAAGCCACTTCAAACAGGGCCTTACTCATATATTTATTACTGAAAGGAAGAAAAAATAACATATTTGTAACCCTATGGACATTTTTTAACAAAGGAGAATTGGAATTGTAGTATGTGCAGACATCTCTTGGGAATTAACTTAATCTCCGCTACACCATTAATTCTCCTCTACTAGTCAGGTTTGTAGGCAATTTAACATTAATATTTAATGCTTTAATTGAGGTCTGCACAAAATAAAACTCCCAAGCTTCCTGTTGTTTTAAAGTCTCTTTGGGCTCACTTACTAGTATATCACACCACAAGCACCAAATATTTTACAACAGCACCTACACAAATATGGATAAAACAAATGTGGCCATAATTCTTATATATAAGCCACATTTGTTATTTGTTTATTGGGCAGATATTCAGTGCTTGTGCAGGTCAGGTCATACAGTGTTGTGTAACCAAATAAACTGTTAACAACTACCTTACTAACATCTACATTTTTTGTTAATTGTTAGTTAATATATAGTAACCTGTTTAGAAACTATTAAAAAGCCCAGTATTGTTGTCTTTAAAAACACCTAACACATTTAAACCCGCTTCCTTGGAATGATCAACTGACAAAGTGGGGAGCTATTGAATAGAGAGTAACCAACCGGAAAGCCATGGAAGAAAAGAGTAACCATGATCCTGTGTTGGGTATTATTATAGTTTGTGTCATGCTCACAAGGAAGCAGATAGCAAACTGTCTAGGAGATTGCATGGATACGTCAGTGGTTAAAAGGATCTGTGGCTAAAAGATAAGACTATAGTTCTGTATAAGAAAACAAAAAAAAATGGAGCAATGAGTGATCCAAATTGATGTTGTTTTAGTGCAAATAAAAACACAGAGAGATATCTTTACAAACAAACATGATGCATTTCTTAATTTATATTAAATTAAATCAATACTACCATTACCACCATTAACATTTAAAAGTACATTTTCAAACATAAAAGATGATTTAAAAATAAAGGTGCAAATTCTGGACGTGCAGAACATACACTACAAAAAGGATATTACTGCTCTAGAAAGAGTGCAAAAAACAGCAACCAGAATTATTCCAGGTATAAATGTCATATGCAGACAGGTTAAAAGAATTGAATCTATTCAGTCTTGAACAAAGAAGACTATGCGGCGACCTGATTCAAGCATTCAAAATTCTAAAAGGTATTGACAATGTTGACCCAAGGGACTTTTTCGACCTGAAAAAAGAAACAAGGACTAGGCGTCACAAATGGATATTAGACAAAGGGACATTCAGAACAGAAAATAGGAGGCACTTTTTTTTTTACACAGAGAATTGTGAGGGTCTGGAACCAACTCCCCATTAATGTTATTGAAGTTGACACCCTGGGATGCTTCGAGAAGCTGCTTGATGAGATTGTGGGATCAATAAGCTACTAACAACCAAATGAGCAAGATGGGCCGAATTGCTTCTTGTATGTAAATTTTCTTATGTTGTTATGTGGAATTGCCTTTCCCTTTAAGATCCTGGTATAATTGTACCATTGAACATCCCTAATGTGAGTCAGGTTTACTGGGTTTCTTTTAGTTGAACTATATATTGAAGGATCTAGACCAGTTCTAACATGCTGAAGAACACCTTAAAATGGTCTGTTAGTAGGGTTGAATGAACATACATTCTTTTAGTATGAGTGTACTCAAACGTCCATAAAATAAAACTTGTTAACAAGTTGAATACCCTGGTAAAAGGCTATAGAAAAGTCAGGCACAGGTTATATTGGAAAATGATAGATGTGTTCAAAGTTAACGGATAACTATTCTCTCCTACTGGCTAATTTCATTTTATTGTAAAAAATATTTAGAATTTACAAAAAATCATAAACCAGCACTCAAATTCCTTATACCACATTGAACCAGTGAAACTGTGGTTATTATTGGGTACAAACGTGTTATGGACAATAACAGTCATGCTGTAAATTGAAAGCCCAGAGCCTGCCAACAGTTTGGGAGTCTCCCTCACCTGCACTACAGTGGAATACAGATGTGAGGTGGGGAGCTTTGGACCAATGTGCTGCCCATTCCTGAGCCAAACAGCACTGAATGCAGGACTCCAGATGTGAAAGACAGTTTTAATGCCGGAGAGTCCCAAACGCGCCTGGAATTTCATCCTGCAGGCCTGCCATGGATCTCTCCCTCCTGGATATGTTCGTTTTTGGCTTTAATTATTCTCTTAGGTACCACTCGCTGGTTAACATTGTTTTTATTCTGTTTTATAATGTTTGAATACCTTTTTTATTGGACCACAAGGAGCGGTTGTAAATTAGTTGTCAACGCAGCTTCTAAAAGTTTTTTTTTTTTTTTTTGTATGTAAGGCAATGCCTTTAATGGAAATGCCAGTGTTTCAGTAAATAAATGTAAAAAAAAAATTGCATCTACAAGGAAGGATTCCATTAGCCATCCCTGTGTTGTGGCATTTTGAGTGTATTAAGGTTTTAAAAAGGGCTTGGTTTAAACATAAGTTAACTGCACCATGTTGCTCAGTGACATGAACATTATTCAGAAATTATAACTGGCCTTCCATTTGTAGATGCCCAGTCCTAAATGGAAAAGAACAAAAATGAAACTTTATTTTTGTGGTATTTTAATTTAATGGGTTTTTTTTGTGTTCCTGCTTCAATGTTTGTGATACAAATTGTGAGGCAAAGTCACACAAACAGGTCTAGCTAAGATTTACACATACCACCCTTAAACAAATGCCAGCAGGTTAAAACTTATATGCTCTTGATAATTTGGAATATTGACCAGAAGAAAAGGTTTCACTCCTTTTTTACTTAATACTGTATATCATCATTTGCACTGAAATGGTCGACATGACCTAATGTTACTACAGGATGCAAAGCACAAATAGCTTTCAGGACTCCAAAGTGGATAACAGAGACATAGACATGTGAAAAACAGGAAACCTTCTCTGCTTACCACTGTATTCAGGTGCTCTACAGTCAGTTTACAGCACCCCACACCCTGCATTCTTCATGGCTATGATTTGGATAGCCTGTGTTTATTTGCCATCAGACATTGAATATTTTCGATTTCAGCCATATGAAAAAAATAAATCTCTTTATCTCGTATTGTCTTATTGGGTCTTTTGAAATCATCAATGGCCAAAGACCTAGGAAACATGTTAGTGTTGACCAATTAAAAAAAATAATTGGTTCAATTGAGAACTCAGGTGGAATGAAAGGCAGAAAACTCTGCTTCTCAAGGACCAGGGTTAGCCACCTGTTTTATACCCTCCCTATTCCCCTTTGATACAGGACCACTAACAAGGCTGTGATCTTTCCAAATCTTTTTTGGACTGACAGCCTTTGAGGTATAAGTGTCTGCACTTTGGAATATGCTGTCCTTTGAATTTGAGCAAACACGTTCCAGTGGCTCCTGCCGGTTTACTACTAGTTAGTCCAGTTTGTTATTACAATGTTTGGAAATTGTCATTCTCCAAGGTTTGTTAAAACATTTTTGTGACTTTAAAAATTTTTTTTTTTTTTTAAGTATGTTTGCCTGAAGACATTGCGCAAAGGATGGTTTATAAATATTGTGTAAATATTAACTTTATTGTTACTATTATAAAACACAGATCAGTTCCACTACCTACCACCAATGGGAAATTCCCACTACCAGTATTTACTGAAAGTATTTAAAAAAAAAACACACTTAAGAACGTATTACTGCTTTCCTTATTTAAACCCGCCCTCCGAAAAATTCTATCCATGGTTTGAAACTACAGCCTTCTGCTTCATGGTCACCACCCAACAACTACTAACGTTCAGTATGCTCCTGCAAGCATTGTCAAGCAGGACAGAGCAGCTAGCTGGATTCCAGTTGCCACAGGCAATGCTTGATGTGTAAAAAATAAACCTAACAGGTGTCTGTTAGTGAAAACTGAGCCCATGTCCCTCCATATGGCCACTTCTTTGTCATCACACGAGCACTGCTGACTCAAAGAAAATGCCTACAGTAGCATGAAGAGGGCAGGTACTCTGTCTCTCTGTAACACTCTACACACACTCCCAAAAAACAGACAGAGCAGCCCTGTCACTGGCAATAAAAAAAAATAATTCAATGAAGATGTACAGATACACACACATCTGCACATACTCATTGGTGCTCACGCACACTCACTTACTGCATTTGCATAATGTGCTGCATGCACGTAAAAGACATGCATTCTTATCCAAGGAGAAACAGCAAGCACACATATTACCAATACCAAAGTTAGCAGTTAGAACTCTGGTCTTGTTCTACAGCAGTACGAATTCTTAAATTCAATCGTATTGGTTCAGTAGCCAGGCTTGTCATCAAGCAGTATTTTGTTATCATGGGTAACACTGAGGTTTCAGTATAAACTGCCTGCTTACCTTAGCAGACCCCAAATATAACATGGAAGGAAGGTCTGCAGCCAATGTGTGCTGCTGCCTTTGTCCCTGGCACAGTTTTAATAGCGGATGCACTTCTCCACAAGTCTTTTAAATAGCTGAGAGTTTTAAAAATGTCCCCCAATGCCCAATTATCCTAACAGCTGCCGAGCTCCCTTCTGTTTCATAATCTCATTGTGTTTTCATGTTTTTGAAAGGCAATGCCTGTCCCTCTCCTGGCCAACTTGTGTGAAACAGGATCCCCCTCAGAAAAAGGGGCATCGACTTTCAGTCCTTTTTTTAAATTTTATAAATCATACTTCCTGCAGGTATTAAAGGCTTGTATAAAGACAGCAATTATTTTACAGAAGCTCAAATTTCAAACAAGATGAAAAACAAAGCTAAAAACCATCCCACCTCTCAAATGCCTTGTCTCACACGTTAGCCTGTGCATCATAAGTGTCCATGATAACAACAAAAGTCCTAGGAGGCCTCCTATATAGAAAGACCACCTGTCTGGATTCACTGCCACTCACCCTCCCTCCCAGATTCAAACATGTACAGGTCAAGGACCTTCTTTAAATAAGAGCCACCTGTCCATAGTCTGTTCACTGGCACCCTTTCTAACATTGCTTGCCACAAAGCAGTCTAACCGTGATGCTAAATGCTCCTTTCCAGTTTGCCCTGTTTGCTCATTGCCAGATTTATAGTACAGCATGCTGGGATAGAGGCAGGTGACATAGCCCCAAAGGTCAGCTGGGATTGGAAACAAAGGCAACCAGTAATGAGCCCTAACCAGCAGGCAGTGCATTGTCTGTATGGCTCATAAAGACCACCTAGCTGGGGACCTGTTTTATTAATTCATAAATATTCAATCGCCCCAAGGTGCGTGGTAGCTATCGCCAACTGACTTTACTGGTGGAATGAAACTTAGTATTGTAAAAAAAGACTGTCAGTATAATTCAGCGTATCCAGAGCCTAGCTAGCCAGGAAAGCAACAACAAGGATGACCCTACCGTGTTTCCATGAATGAAGATCTTTGTACTGGAGAAAAGCCAGAATTTAAACTCTGCGAGCCAGATTCCTTAGATCGCATGATGCAAGCCAAATGTAGAGACAGAGAAGGACTCCCAATTTAAAACAGCGAGTAAAACAGTTCATGTGCATGGATTAATACCTGGACTAAGTTACAACTGATCTGGTCTAGAAGGTTAAAAAGCTTTGTTATTAAAGTGGGATCCACTGACCCACCAAGCTGTACAAAACAATTTTGGCCTTAGACAACAGGCCATTACTCGATTCAGCACATGCAAGAGAGGTTTTGGTCATCAGGCTGGTGTGAAAATGGTGTTGTCTTTGCTGAAACAGTGAATCCCAACAACTTCATTTCAGAACACTGTTGTTGGGAGCTAGCAGAACACAGACACTTACGCCAGATCAATGTACTTCTGTATCTTTTTTTTCTTCATGAGCTTAGTGAAAACAATAATAAATAAATTAATAGTCCTGTGCATCTGATCAGGTCAATAGAATGGTAATAACATTGAAAAAAAGTTATCAACCATTGTAACTCACAATCCTGTCAGACAGCCCAATAAAAAGGTCCTTTATAGGAGTGGCTGTGCAGACTGCCCTGTAAAAAAAAACAGACCATCTCTGTCATATCCTCCTCTCGATTCTTGATAAAGTGCAATTCATTTCACCTCTCCCAGTTGGTAAGAGTGAATCTGGTACATTCTGTCTTGCCCTTTTGAAATACACATCCAAGCTGTTAATTTTAGCTACCTGAAATACACCTCAAAATAAATCAAACAAACAAGTCCTATACATGTTTCTGGGACACAAACTCCCAGGTACCGAAGGAGTAGGAGGATAGGGTTTATCAGCAGCAGGGCAGACGCCAATTCCTCATTCATTCTTAGTAGGAACAACCAGAGGCAGTTCTACTGTCTCCATGTCAGCCCCACTGATGCAAATTACAGAACCCCCATTTATAATCTTGTGACCTGTCTGCACCGTTTGTACCGATTAACTGGGATGAGAACAAACTCCGTCCTTCGTCTGACCATTTTAATGCTGTATAATAAGTAGGTGCACATAATAATAATAATAATAAAAAAGTGAGCTATTCATTCTGTAATGGCACTGATGATGCTGTACGTAGACCGGGGAACCAACTACTACACATTGAGAAATAATTCAGAAATGATTCAAAGTGAATCTGTAATCTGCTGGTAATATTAACATTTAGACTACTAACCATGCACATACAGGTGAACACATTGACTAAGGCAGTTTAACATTTAATCACCCAATTCAAAATTATAATGTGTCTAACTGTCAGAATCTTGACAAGAGCAGCAACCTCCCCCTTAAAAACAGTATTTCACGTTCTCCCTAAAACTCTTTCAGAGAACCTAAAATAGACCAGTATTCAGACATTAACAATATCATAATCATTTAAACCTGGGATTTCCTATTCTCAGAAATCTGGGAGGTCCTATATCCTAATAATTTTCTCCTTCTCTCAGTACATTACCACACTACACTATAATGTAAATATGTATTTTGTACCCAGGCCAACAGTATCTTCTTACAATCTGGGAAGGCAGTCTAATAATTCATGTCGTTAAACTAACACACAAGGTACAGATGCACATGTGTATTTACAACGTAATTCAGGTCATCTTAAATAGTTCCAGTATTAGTAAATCCTGTCAGCTGTGCTCCAATTTCTTTCTATTTTTTTTTTTTTTTTATGAATCATCCAGATTAATCCATTTTTTGATACCCAATATGATTTCCATGGAGTCCAGATTTTAGCCCAGTGCGGGACAAAAGCACAAAAGCTAAAGCGACGTTATTAGCTGCCCAAAAAATGAACAGAGTGTCTGGGTGATTTATTAATTCCCTCCAAACATAATGAAAGAATACAAAAATACTGATGAAGAGGTCTGTGAATGTGCAAGCTCGGTTCACTTGATTAAAACAGACTTCAGCCTTCTCCGAGATTAAATCAATGTACCTTTCTCATTTCTAAATCATAAAGAAACACATGCACTGTATTCACTTTTAAACTGCAGGCAACTGAAGTGGACTACAGCAAAAAAAAAAACAACAACAAAAAAAAAATTAAAATTAACAGGGATGGGCAGTTTAGACTCCTGATGCTACCCAGAACTTTATATTCATATTTACAATCCTACAAACATGAACTGTACAATTGTGACTGGAGCTTAGATTAATTGGGAGTTTGTTTATGCAATAAAGCATCTTTTCATAATAATAAAAAAAAGAAAACATGAGTGAAATTCTGCTCTGCGACACAGCTGGCGAGAAGCAGTTAGTCAAGGCACTGCAGACGTTTACAGGTTCTGCCATTCACAAAGGCTTTTGTCTTGGCACTATCAATGTTCTACTCCAGGGTGCAATGGTGGTGGTGGTGGGGGGGCGGTCATACAGCTTCTAGCCAAAGCTGATGTTGAGTGTGGTGTTAATGGTGGGAGGGATGGAGCAGATTCCAATAGTGCCGAATAAAATGAGAGACTATTTGTTCTGAGAGCATAACTAGTGGCCTTTTTATTTGTTCAGTGGGAACCAGAATTTGTTCATACAGTACACTGTATGTAGATATACCTGCAAGCATTAAACATTAAAATATACTTCATACAGTACATCAGAAGACAAAAGAGAGATCTTTATAAGGTAAATGCAATATAACATTTCTGAAACACAACTTCACATTATAGATATAGGGGTCTATGTTAATCATCACAGATCTTAAATCAGCCACTGAAATTTATAAACATGATTTGTTTTGGCAGAACTCACTGTATTTCTTATATGTAATGATATTAATAACCAGTATATCATTGCATTTGATTCGTTCTAATACTGCAGCTATTTGGAAAAATTGAAATAAACCCCAGATACCGGTATATACTGAAAATAAAACCCAAATTGGCATTAAACAAAACTGCCGGCAGGTAGCAATTTGCTTTTTAAGTACACATTCTTAATGATAAAAAGCTAGTATGGTTGCTATGCTAAAATATTTTGATAGGAAAGCCTACCACCAGAATTCTGAAGAAAAAAAACAAAACAAAAAAAAAAACACACATCCACCTTACATTTAATTATACCATGGAGAGGCCACATATTTTGCATATTTAGAATTATATTCCCAGTTGTTTTTTTTTAAATCTATTTTATACATAAAAGCAGCATAAGAATATACTTTCAGTATTAATATGGCATGAGTGAACACTTACTGCACAGTGAATGATAGTTTACAGATGTAGTCATTGATTCAGGCCATTAGTGTTTACAATAATCTTCCATCTGTACCTAAGAATACCACTAATCAAGAAAAGTGCATTGGAGTGTAACACACTAGTTAGCTAGATGGTGATGAATAGTTTATTATATAAAACATGAGAAAGGATGCTACGTTTGTTATTCATGTCACAGATAAGTACATAAAGAAAAGCAACGTTTCAGAACAAAAAATGGATTATGTAAAAAGAAAATATACAAGGGTCCTGCAACTTGCCTGCTGAAAAAAAAGCAACTAGTGTAGCAGTTATAAATTTCAATCCTAAATACGACTCAGGTATCAATGACCTCCATTTACTCTTACTGCCAACAAAATACATAAAAAGTTAAACACAAACACATAATTGAAATCAATTGAGTGCACAAATCTGACCATTGCCTTTCTTTATCAGTATAAATAAGATTTGTAATGTTTGAAACTTGCACACATGTGTAAAATCAGAGTGATATTTAGTGACTTTTAAAAGCTTTATTTGACAACTGATTTGTATGTGTTGGTTACACATTTGTTGATATGGTAACAGTCATAACTTGTTATATGTATACGATTCAAACTTCACGTTACAAACCATTATCAAAGAAAAATGACACCTTGTTAATATTCCTCAATGACTGTGAAAATACTAGACCATCAATATTGACCTACAGTAATTCATTATAGCGATATCCCCATGGATTCAAATAAGACTCTTATTGCACAATGGTTTGAATCATTTCACTGGTGAGTAATTATTAAGCAAACCCCACACTGCAGACCAGTTAGAGAGTCAACTGTCATCTGTCAGTTAAACCCAGAATGGTTCAAACCATTAAGCAATAGTAGTCTCACTTCCAACCCAGAGCTCCTTGCAAAATAGATAAAAATAAATATATTTTGTTTGTCTAGCTAAGATACTTTTTAGTCACTTCACTTCTTGGAGACCCTGTGGATACCTAGGTGCCCACCTTCACACACAAAAATTCATATATTATTACTTAAATGGTGTAATAATACTTAACTTTCATTCTACCAATATCCATATTAAATTAAAGTTCATTCAACCTAGGCATGATCCAAGCCTAAATTAAACAAAACAAAAACTAAAAAAAAAAAACAGGTTCCATGATAACAGCACTGAAAAACTGTACGAGTTGGTTGCTTGAATTTCAAAAACCTCAAAAGCAACTGGGCAAAAAACATGTCCGGGCTCTGGTATTAGGAAGCACGAATGGATATCAAAAACATCTTTCCTTGATGAATTCTTTGTTCTTTGTTTAAACTTGTAGAGATTTTGAAACCGTCGACCATTTTTGTTTGTGTTTGTTGTGTTTTCAGTATTCATTCCAGCAGAGAAAATAAGATCACATAAATAATCCAGTAAGTCAGGTGTTTAAAAACAGGAGTAACTTCTCAAAACAGAGCACCTTGCCCTTTCTCAGCGATAGCAGCAGGAGATGTACGTTGACACCCGGACGGACACTTTCTCATAGAAGTAGTTATCGAAAGGGCAATGCAAACAACTGAAAACCGAAAAAAGAGAAGGCGGCGATTCTCTGATGTCTAACGTTGTTGTATACATTCAAAACACATTACGGAGGACGTCTCCTCCAGAGGTACATTTGGCACATCACATTGTCTTCTGTTCTGCTATTTTTTCCACTGTTTTTAAAAATTAAAACACTTATGCTTCAGTTTGTAGAAGCTACAAAAAATAACACTAAGTAAAATACCCCCACCCACCCACACTCCACAGCAACTTTCACCCAACGACACAGGTGCCAGCTGAGCATGTCTGATCCTCTGGGGATTTGCTACAGCCGCCTTGCCGGTTTTCTTTTCCACCGTCTTTTTGATGGAGATGGGGTCCTATCTGTACTCAGCTGTTGTCTGGTACCTCTCCTGGGGTTCTCTTCCC
Organism: Polyodon spathula; assembly: GCF_017654505.1. Lineage (NCBI taxonomy): Eukaryota > Metazoa > Chordata > Actinopteri > Acipenseriformes > Polyodontidae > Polyodon > Polyodon spathula. The sequence continues at coordinate 6,209,417 of NC_054547.1, read as the reverse complement.
TTCTACTAATCATTTGGAAGGGTTTTTTTCCCAACCCTGAGATGTTTCAGATCCCGTTTGTCAGGTCGGTGATAACTTTGCCCTTCACCAGCTTGCGGAGAAATTCCTTCTCCTTCCCAATGTTGTGGGTCCAAGACTGAAAGAGAAGGAGAGGAGATTGTAAAACAATTATAATGCAAAGCAAACTGGATGTATAGTGTTCTCCCTTGCTAAACCACACTGGTCTTCATAGCTGAACAATTAAAACCCTTTATCACTTTTGAATGCCATCAGAGATGATTAATAAACCAGCAATAAAATCGCTTTGTTCCCAAGCTTTCAAAGAAAGTATGACCAATGAAATCTCCTGCACATAACTAGACATGACTGGAAAGTCCTTAGATTTACATAATGGTGATTTATTCTAGTTTTTAAGCCAGATAAAACTTGTGCGCTTCTCATGTTAGTCTCCTTTTTCCTGTGTGTCCAAGGTGGGTGGTGATCCCCTAAATCACACAGCCATGCTCATGGTCAGCTCTCTGATGGTAGGGCAATGTTAATAGCCTGTAACCAGAGCCCTTGATTCCTCTTAGGTGTTCTGAATAAGCCCCAGCGCTGTTTTTAAACAGGCCAGGCCTGCATTGCAAGGATTCCTCAGCCCACCTGCTCTCAAGAGGACCTGTCTATCCAGAGCACTTGACACCACAACAGACCAGAGATTGATCACAGTGCAGCCTCTATGGCTGTACACAGTGCAAGAAGAGTATTCTGTTACACTGTGTGTGTGTGTGCGTGTGTGTGTGCGCAATGATAAAGGACCTACATATCAACACGGGGCACCTAGCTGTGTGCGTTTACTGTGTACAGTTCACAGGCTGTATTTTTACAGCAGAGCCAGGATTAAACTGGGATAATCACCTTGCCCTGTTCCATATAGTACCCCACCCACACATGGTGCGAGGCCGTAGCAAGACATGACTGTAGCAAGACATGGACAGACCTGTGCTGATCGGCAGAGTGGAAGGGGTAGTGAAAGTAATGTTTCATGCAAACTGTTTCCACTGGCAGGGAACCTGTCTTGAACCACAATGGGGTTCAAAGGGTTTCAAAGCCTGGTGTTAAACCCACAGGAGCTCTTCCTACTCAAGACACCTATGTCAGACAGTGCCTAGTTGTGTCGCAATGTTCTTTTCATATTGCTCCAGTAAGTAACTCTCTACACACATTTTGGTTGTATTTTTTATCGATTTAGACAGATCAAGCACATGGATTCAGTTTACAAGAACTACCTGCTTGTAAGCTCATTAGAAATATTAAAAACATTTAGATTTTCAAATTGACAATAACAGAATTTGACAAAAATACAATAAAAGCAAGTATTATACTGAAAGTGAATTTCTTAAATGTGTTTGGTTTCTAAAATCGACAAGTCAGATGAATCGGGGAGCCGCATTAGGTCAGATTTCAAAGAGGCCAGCAAATTTCATCCGAGTTGTTCATCTGCCTCAAGTGGGAACTGGCAAAACTATAATATACAAGTGGCCCGTGCAAGAACTTGCTTGTCCAAAGTAATCTGTCTCAGGTTCTTTATATTAAAAGGATTGTTGGCCAGTTTTAGGGAAGATCTTTAATAACCTGGGTTTCCAAGATGCATTCGACTTTTAAATCTATATTAAATGGGACATTTGTCCATTAATGCCTATTTTCAGGAGCTACAGGACAATGAAGAATTGTTCGAAATGTACTATTTAACACTAGAACTGCAGAGATTTTGGATTACATACAATCGCTGCATCTGCAAAACGTGCAGCTCCATTTTAAAACGGCTTTGAAATGAAAAAGAAAATTGTCAGTGGTGACATTTCGTCCTTTGCCCAAGTACGGCTCCATTAGCCTCAGCACAACACTGTCTCCGTCTCTCAACAACAGAGCGCGTTTTGTCCTTTCCCAGGTAGGGGAAACCATTTACAAGGTATTTGGAATCCACGTCAGCTGCAAGCCAGAATTTGATGCCAAACTTGTCTGGTTTGTTGGCCAAGTACTGTGTCCAGCGACAGCGTGCCTTTGTGGGAAACAGCTGCTCATCCACGGTCCAGGCGTATAGCATGCAATGCTATTTGTGATGAAGCGGTCCAAAACCTCTGATGCCATGGCAAATTTATTTGTAATAAGTCGGTCTGCTCTTGTTGTTCTCAAATCACAACATATGAATCTCAGGATTTCCTTTTGTGACCAATAGCTCTCCACATAAATGCTTTTGCCCGCATATGTGCCATGCACATACAGGATTCCAATGAAAGCTTGTAATTCCTCCAAAGACAGTTCCCAGGGGTCAACATTCAGTACCCACTGTGCCTCTGCCACGGTACAGCGCTGAATGTGAAGCAGCAGCTGCATACAGATCAACAACAGAAATGCACCGAGTGGGGTATCTATGTTTCGTTGTGCGTGCGGCGTTGGGCCTGAAGCTTCAAACAAAACATTTTCTGATGTGCGTTTTCTCAAAGCCTCATCACCAGGATTTATAATTTTCCAAACTGTCCCACCTTTGCCCGTCTCCTGAATTATGCTTGGAGAAGCTGATGCAGCTGACGGAGAAGCGGATTGCTTGGTGCTGGTGGCGCTGAAGCGGCAGATTCAGGAGGAGCCGCAGGGCCAGCAGCTGGTTCTCCAGTACTGGATCTGGATCTGCCATGGCCAGGGCTACGACCTCTCCCTCTCCTGGTCGGCATTTGTTGCATTTGACCTGCAGGTAAATCCGGCTCACTGTCCGAACTGCTGGTTTCGACAGCCCAGGATGCGTCGCTGTCATTACCACTCACCCCGCCATCAGCACCTCCTTCAGCCAAATTTTGTAACAGTTCAATCACTTCTTCAATATTCAGTACTCGTCTTCACAGTCAGTACACGGATAATGATGAATTGGAGTGCCCACAGCAGAGTCGAATAAATGCTAACACCAGCCAGCCTGTCGCCAGCTCTACAACTAATACAAAAGAATTAGCATACATGATAATGAGGTGACTGATCGAGGCACTGATCATAACACCTAGGTTTGCAATGTTCTCAAGATTGAATTACAAAGGACAAACTTGCTGAGCGGATTCAGATGAGAAAAAAAAAAAACTGCTAATAAAATAAATAAATAATAACATGTGATGTGTTGAATGACTTTCATTAGTATTTCAGCGCTCAACAATGACTAGGATTTTATTTCCAAATGTATGACTAAATTGCCGGCAATATTGTATTGATTTCAATACGCCGCATAAACTGCGGGTCTGGCGGTTGAAGACGCGAGTGCTTACAGCTTCTTCACTTTTACAATTCTGCAGCTGAACGACCGAATGGGTATTTAATTCAAATATGTAGTAACACTTAAGAAAGGACTTGCATGAGATATTCACATATGCGGAGATATTTAACTGCAAAAGCCGTTCAAAAAGTGGCTATGGCAGTGCTAGTGTTATTGGCATTAGTTGTTTGTGCTGCCCAGCTTAGCTAATTCCCCAGATACTGTATGATGCAATTTTTCACATGAACTGCCCCCAGTCACTAACCTGTACTTGATTCAAACCTGACCTTCTGAAAACGAAGACATCAATCTTTTTCACTTAATTACATCAGATCAAAACAGAGAAAATGAGAGACATAGACGGAGGAAGGGTTTCCTGCTGCCCTAAACCTGACTTCCAGGATTGAATCAATTTTCTTTTCTCCGTAACACTGAAGCCCAGAAAACAATCTCGTCACCTGCCTCCCTCACTCGCCTATCCTGCTGCCGGGTCACACAGAAACAATTACACTGCCCTCAATAATTCATCACCTGCAAGCACGCAGTATTTGTAGCAGCAAATTGAAATACAAGAGCTAAATGTAACTGCAGGGAGAAGATTGGATGGCATGACCGGAGAGCGAGGATCACCCCCCAACACCAGGCCTGGACTATCCCACTGTAGTGTAACGTGAGATGCACAAATTAAAGAGAAACAAATTCAGACAATGATTTACCATTCTGAATTAAAAGGTAGAAACTGTTGTGTTTGCTTGTGTTCAAAAATGTACGTATACAGTGCCTACAGAAAGTCTACACCCCCTTAAACTTTTTTCACATTTTGTTGTGTCAGTGCCTCAGAGTTTCATGCATTTAAATGATTTTTTCCACTTATCTACACAACATACTCCACACTGTTAAGGTGAAAAAAAGTTTTTATTGAGAAAAAATATATACATATATATACAAAACTGAAAGCTCATAATTGGAAAAGTCTCCACCCTCTGAGTTAATACTTGGTGGAAGCACCTTTGGCAGCAATTACAGCTGTGAATCTGTTGGGATAGGTCTCTACCAACTTTACACACCTAGATTTGGCAATATTTGACCATTCTTCTTACAAAACTGTTCAAGCTCTGTCAAGTTCCTTGAGGAGCGTTGATTGACAGCAATCTTCAAGTCATGTCACAAATGTTCGATTGGATTTAGGTCGGGGCTCTGACTGGGCCATTCAAGGACATTTAACTTTTTGTTCCTTAGCTACGCCAGTGTAGCTTTGGCTGTGTGTTTTGGTTTGTTGTCATGCTGAAAGGCGAACTTCCGTCCCAGTTTCAGCTTTCTTGCAGAGGATGGCAGGTTTTCCTCAAGGACTTCTCTGTACATTCATTTTCCTTTCTATCCTGACAAGTCACCAGTCCCTGCCGATGAGAAACATCTCCATAACATGATGCTGCCACCACCATGCTTCACAGTAGGGATGGTGTTCTTTGGGTGATGCGCTGTGTTGGGTTTGCAACATAATGCTTTGCATTTAGGCCAAAAAGTTGCATTTTAGTTTCGTCAGACCACAAAACTTTTTACCACATGGCTACAGAATCAGAGTGTTTTTTTGCAAACGGGATTCAAGGTGGCCTTTTCTTGAGTAATGGCTTCCTTCTTTCCACCCTACCATACAGGCCAGATTTGTGGAGTGCTTGGGGGATATTGTTGTCACATGCACACTTTGACCAGTCTTAGCCATAAAAGCCTGTAGCTCTTGGAAAGTTGCCATTGGCCTCGTGGTAGCCTCTCTGATCAGTCTCCTTGTTGCTCGGTCATCCAGTTTGGAGGGACGGCCTGATCTAGGCAGGGTTTTGGTGGTGTCATACCCCTTCCACTTCTTAATAAATTCTTGTAATTTTCTACAAATTTCTAGAATATTTTTTTCACTTGGAAGTTGTGGGATAGGATGTGTAGATAAAAAAAAAAAAAAAAAAAAAAAAAAAAAAAAAACTATTTTAATTCCAGACTATAGGCACTGCATATGTAAAGAGTACATACTGGCATTCTGTATAATTCACCACTAGTTTTGGGTCCAAATGAAATCCCTATCGAAATGAATGGTGCGATATAGGCCTGGGTTTGTCAAGTAGTGACACCTGCTGGGAGAACTGGAAGGTGGGTTACCCCACTGTCAGCCAGCGGCTTCTTATGGATCAGTGGCACAAGCTGTGGAAAAGCTGAAGGTTCTTCTTTATTTGGGTTCCACTACTGACCCGGCCTGAATTTAGATAAGTATTACACTCTTTCTTTTTCTTAAGGCTCTTTGTGCAGATATATTAAGGCATGTAGCTTATTAGGGCATGAGAATGCAATTTTGTCAATCTGTTCTTTCATATAACCTTAAAATATGCTCCATTAAGGTGCAGCACACTCCACTTTTGAACACATGTCTACATATAATTGCTTTGTTATTGATCTTTCAGTGTGGGCTAACTAATCTCTAGCAGCAAACTTTCTACTCAAAACAGGCAGTGGTATTTTTTTTTTTGTTTCATACTGTAAGATTAAAACAAACGTTACCCTTATGTAAGCCTTAAGCCAAGTACAAATCCTTTTGACACAGTGTCTGTGTGTATTCTTAACCGTGCCTTGGTTACTCGGAGAGCTAGCAGACAGCTGACATTACCTTATCAATAGTGTTCAGAGGAGTTTAAATCACCAACAACAATGGCTAGTGAGCTTTCTAGAGAGCCAGTCCCTTAGCAAAACCAAAGTAACCTGAAGCCATGCAGTCCATTTTGTAATTTTTATTAGTATTTTTGTTTTACAGTTATCCAAAGACTTAGTTCTTACCATTATTGTGGTATCATTTAAATCCATTAAAACTCTGTGTTGTATGCCAAGAACACAAAACGGCACCTAATGCAATTCCTGTATGAATAGGGTAGCTAATAATGGCCATTAAAGAATACATTTATATAAAAGGTAGTGGACTACATAAAAGCTTTTAAAACAAGTTAAAGCTATTTATAACATCTCAATGCTGTGGAGCAGCATGGAAATACCTCTTTAATGGCAGACATCTTGATGTTCTCGTAGTAATGCAAAGGTGCGTAAGGGGTGTTCATATCATACCCGAAACCTGCCACCGCCACCTCATCACAGTTATGGAGGGCCATTGTTATAGCAACAGTGCCCAGGGTGGGAATATTCTGCAAGAGACAGGGGTAGAACTGTCAGCATTCATACACACACAAACCCCTGCAGCAAAGCACAGCACAGCACAGGACAGAATGATGTGGAGCAGGGCTTAAATCAGAAACTGTGAAGAAATTGAGAGAGAGAGAGAGAGAGAGAGAGAGAGAGAGAGAGAGAGAGAGAGAGAGAGAGAGAGAGAGAGAGAGAGAGAGACAGGGAAGACAGGCAAAACATGGCAGTAGTCATGGTGGAAACAGACAATAAATCCTGGACAAGGGAGAGATAGGCACGGAGAGAATGTAAACACTACAGGTAAATGCCCTGGAAGCAGAAGATTCAAATCACAGGTGACAGTAATGTACAACTAAATCGCTGTAGTGTTTTGAAAGTGGAAAAAAATTAAATAAATGAAAATGGACAAATGCACAAAAAAAAGAAAAAATTGCTGATTGTGCTTTCAAGCAGTGAAGGACTGAGCGGTCGTTGCAGTAATGTATTCTCTGCGGCAGTCACTGTCAAGCACCAAACCCAAGGTTAATACTCTCTCCTGTACAATGGCTTATCAGTGTACCGCTCTGAATGACAGCACTAATCCCTGTCTGGAGAGCCTGACGAGAGGCTGATAAGGCAGAGGCGTGCTACGGCTCGATAGGAGAGGTCCAAGTGAGCGTAAGCACAGTCTCCACGGAAACCCCATTCACACTTTCACTGGAAAGTGGGGTGGGGGGTGTAGTGGGGGGTGAAGCAGCCTTACAGAAATACTGACTTGAAGGATATTTCACCCAAGTATCAACCTCAAAAAATAATGACAACCAGTGTTCACTGAAGAGATCAAACTGTGGTGGTCTGTAGAGATGAGGGTTTGAGACTGATTTTTGCTCATTTAAAGCAATCTTAATAATTATTTTTAAGAACACCCTATGAAATATAAATGTACCCTCGACCCACAAGGCGGCATGGTTTCGTAACACCTGTGCATTGACCATTTGGTTGGCTGGATACTTAAGTTCCTAGTCAGCCAGGAAGAAGAGCCCCATAACCCTGATTTGTCTGGTAGGAATTAAGTTATTGAAGTGGAGGATGTGTCTGTGTGTCCGTCGTGATCAGTTCTTTATACTGCTGTTCCCTGGTTGTTGTGCTGTGTTCAGCTAAAAGTAGCAACCTTCTTTAGCCTTAGTGGCTGTAGTCCCCACTTCTCTAATCATTACAACCAATCCCATATTTAAAAACTGGGCCACGATTAAAATGTCTTAAAAGTTTTTTAACAAAGATTTTAATTTTGTTTTTCATACTAGTACCAAATGTTCATTGAAAAAATAAAACAAAAATGTTACCAAACCTCATAACTGTCTCTTGTGATTAGTTTAACATCCTGCACATATTTCTTTCTTTTTTTTTTTTTAAGTTGCTTGTTCACCATTTATTAGAAACAGAAATTGGGGGTGGGGTAGGTTTGAGATACAGTGCATCTATAGGACTCTGAACCTTGTCACACACACCTCCTTATTTAATGGCTATTAAGGGATTTACAAACTGCAGTCGCCCCACATTAGTTCCGAGGCTCACGTCATTCCATAGGATCTGCATTTTGTTCTGGACAATAGTAACTGACACCATGTGGCAGGGTGGGTGCAATATGGATGCACTGTGAAAAACGTGGCTAAGTGGTTTGAGAGGAGGACTGTAAAAGCAGCCACGTCCGGTACTAATAACCAAGACTAATAAGTCTGACTTCTATTATATGTAAAGTTTCGGAAACTATAAAAAGATCCAAAAAGGAAAATTACCTATATGGCAACAGTATCCTGGTTTTAGGAAAGGGAGATTGTGTTTAACTAACTTGCTTGGTTTTTTGGAGAATGCAATACCGACAATGGATAATTGCAAAGCATATGACATGGTTTATTTAGATTTCAAGTAAGCCCCGCAAAGTCCCGCATAAAAAGATTAATTTTCAAACTGAACGCAGTAGGGATTCAAGGAAATGCATGAAAATGGATTAGGGAGTGGTTGACATGTAGAAAACAGAAAGTACTGATTGAAGAAAAACCCCAAAATGGAGCGAGGTAACCAGTGGAGTACTACAGAGCTGCTCTTCCTAATCTACATTAATTACTTGGATTCTGGCATAAGCAAACTTGTTAAATTTGCAGACAACACAAAAATAGGTGGCAAACACCTACTGCAGCAGCAGAGGTGATCTAGACAGCATTCAGAACTGGGCAGACACATGGCAATGACATTTAATACAGAAAAGTGTAAGGTACTGCACGCAGGCAAGAAAAACGTCCATTATAAATACAATATGGGAGATACTGAAATTGAAGGAATCTATGAAAAAGACCTAGGAGTTTATGTTGACTCAGAAATGTCTTCTTCTAGACCAGGGCTTCTCAAACTTGGTCTTGTGGTTTTCATTTCAGTTAAGTTCTCAATTACTTAACTAGACCCTTAATTGAACTGATAATTTGCTTAATTAGACCTTTTTACTTGTTTTCAGCTCTTGAACAGTTGCATATTTCAAGCTAGCTGAAACATTTGATAAAGTAACATGAACTGCAACTGTTTAAGAGATGAATACAAGTAAATATGTCTGAAAAAAGAAACAAGGACCAGGGGTCACAAATGGAAATTAGATAAAGGGGCATTCAGACCAGAAAATAGGAGGCACTTTTTTTATACAGAGAATTGTGAGAGTCTGGAACCAACTCCCCAGTAATGTTGTTGAAGCCGACACCCTGGGATCCTTCAAGATGCTGCTTGATATGATTCTGGGATCAATAAGCTACTAACAACCAAACAAGCAAAATGGGCCGAATGGCCTCCTCCCCTTTGTAACCTTTATTATGAGCTAACTACGAGGCACTGAAGTCCAATGGTAGAGTGGTATGTCCTGAAAGGCACTATGCCCTTGTACTTTTTCACAGTGCCAATAGACATTTAACATTTAGCAGTGAACATTAAGTTCCACCCCCCTTCCTGCTAACTTACCCCTTTCCCCATGAGCCCATTGTTCTGAGGCAGTCCGATGAAGTGGAAAGCAGCCTCCTGGAAAAAGTAGGGGTTCAGGATGCGCATCTCTGTGGGCGCTTTGGGGACCTGCAGGGCCACCGACTTCCAGAATCCATCTATCCCACGCTGAAAATGGAACAGGAAGACAGATGGATTAGCATGATCTTCTCATCAAAGTGTCATCTGTATTTCCAGAAACATATAGAAAATTATATATTGTATATTCTCTTTGGGGGTGAAAGTTCCATCTACTGACATAACTTCTTATAAATAGACCTGCTTCACATAAATGAAATTCGGAATGCTTTAAAATGGTCGAGTCATCGTCTGGAGCATACTGTATATTCCCCATACAGAAGTTAAGGCCAGTTAAGGGGTAGTATAGTTATAGATATTAAACTAAAACAACATACTGCAGAATTTCCTGGTGCATTTTTGTTAATATATACTGTAACCAACTGATAAAAGCAGTTGAGCAAACAGGTACATTTCACTCCCCCTCACTTTTTAATGAACAGATTAATGACCACAAAACACAAGAGCTTCAATATCATCCACTCAAAAGGGCTACGTAACTCTTTCCCCTGGGGAGGACGTGAGGGAAGGTGAACCCCTGCAATGATCTCCCTCTTTATGCACTGCAGCCTGCCATGAGCCCAGAGCCACAGGCCCTCATCATATCAATTACTGGGGAAAATGGCAAAAAATACAGCTGAGCAATTACCCTGCATTTATTCAGTTCACTTTTCATTGTGATTTCCTATTATTCAGCAGCGAGACAGCTAAATGACAACAACCTTGATGGTAAACAGGCGGTCAGGTTATTGGGTTTAATGGAAATCACCTGTACAAATAAGTGAATGCCGCCTTTGATATCACAAATAAAAGGGAGCTTCCACTGAGCACGGCAAGCTGCTTTGAAATGGTCTGGATCTGTGCCAATGGCACGCCATGGCTTGAACAGGCTTTCCCGTCAATGAGTTTGCAAGGAACTGTTTCACATTGCGGAATAGAGGCAAGACAGTCTCTTATGGGTGTTTGCTTTGGTAAAAACTGAATTACAGCGCACTAACATCTGTAGGATGTTGAGGTTGGTAAATACAGAATGTCTGTTGCTCTACATGTCCACTGAATGAAACAACAAAACACCCAACATGGATACACACACAAATGGTTGTTGTTTACAAGTGCGTCTCAGTCTACTTATAATTGCAGTGAAAAGAAAAGGCAAAGCATTTAGTCCCCTGGTTAACTACTTTGCAAATACAGGCAGAGAATCCCCCTCACCCCAACAAAAAGGTTACGCAAGATAATTTTGAAAGGTTATATTTAAAGATATTACATTTTAAACACCTTCCAACACTTCAGCTTAAACCAGTCATATTTGTATATATTCATCTAGCCAAAATGTCTGTAACTGTCCAACAGGCAAAGGTGTTTGTCTGCAAGAGCTTTTGCAATTTAACCAGACCGCTGGTATCAATAACTGGAGTTAGAACAAAATAGTTCCTTCTATAGTAAAGGGAAAGTATCACTTCTAAATCTAAAATAATGACAAGTCTCTGGATGACTTCAGATTTTGGCCAGATCATAAAAATTATTATATATATATATATATATATATATATATATATATATATATATATATATATATATATCTTTTAAATTTGTTCACTTAATAATCACAAATCAGTGGGACTTCACTATTAATTGGTCCCACTTGGAATGTCAACCACCAGTATTAAAAACTGGTTCATGCATCCTAAAATAAACTACATGTACATTAGTCAACAGATTGTTCTTTATTCCTGACCTGAACATCGCCTGCCTCTGACTCTCAAACAGACTGCCAGTCATGATGAACTGTGCTAAGTTGTGCAGTGGTTTTGTGGATTAGTCTCCTGAGGCTTGGTTGAGACCACAAAAAAACACCCAGGTCTCCATAGAAATACAGGAATAGAATAGCTAGGTGACAATACAGGTTTTAACTGAGTTTTTGGCAAACCAGTGAGACGAAAAGTCCAGATGGGCCTTACAACAAAACCTGAAATGGTTCCAACAGCTATGCAATGGGAATCTTTTTTTCTCCATCCATGAGATACATGCGCAGGCTTTATTCTGTTGCAAAGCAATAATCTGTCACAGGAAATTCATGATAACTGCTTAATTAGGCTCTAACAAATTGCAATAGAAAATCTACAGCTTAGGATGCCCATGTTAAGGATCTGTTCAGTTTAATAAAACTTCTGACTTGCTCTTACTAAACTAACTGTCCAGTAGATTTCTTAAGAACTGTAATGGATCAAAATTAGTTACAGTACTCCCCTTTTCAACTGCCTGGCACAATAAATCTCACACCCCTCACTTGTAAATGGCTCCTGCTAAAGAGGAATCAGTCAAAAGCTGTTTGTTTTGATTTCCTATGAGATCTATCTGTCCGAGACACTGTAGGTCTAAACATCCGAGACAGATAAACAGGGTGGTCAATTTGTTTCATTAAAATTAATTTCTCAGCCTTGTGTTCAAGTTGGAACTACTGTTCAGACAATATCAAGGAGTGATCATCCAGCAGGCATCCATTTCATAACAACTTTACCAATACGCTAAAACATGTTATAATGACAATAGTATACAACTAGCAAGATACTACCAGAAGAACAACAGGTGGACCAGGTCAAAAAAAATAGTTTTCACAGACTGGAATACATTATTTAGCTGCTCTTGAATATCTTGTTTGGGGATGGGAAGCAGTAACAATACATGGTGCAGGGAGTTAATCACATATTACCAGTTGTTAAAACACTTTGTTTCAAAGGAGGCCATGACAACTGTAACTGATTAGATTAGAAATTCCACTTTAGAAATCTTGTGTGTTTGTGAAGAAAAAGGCCAACCGGGGATTATCAATAAGCAAAAAAACGATTTCAACTGGAAGAGTTGCATGGGGAGACAAGACAAGACAAAACACTCAGGGGGCCAAGGGCAGCGTCTTTAATTCATCACCTGTCAAAAATGCTTGCCCTGCACCTGCTTATGTAGATTGAGGGCTTCTGGGCGTTGAGCCATCAGTAACACCTGATCTTTCACAGGCACAAAAGTCTTCCTTGACCTGCAAAGCTTCTTCAATATATTCAAATCCCTGTGTGGTGCAAAGTCAGACAATATTATTGTTTAAATAAAACTACTGCTTGTCACAATGTACTGTGCACTCACCATCAATTATTTATTGTTAACTAGGAATGAATCCTTTCAGATTTGCATCCTTTTGACTCTTCCCTCTCCTTCTGGAGCTAGAAAATGTTTTGCCACCACTACTAAACCCCATGTCTACTGGCATTGATAATGTTGCTAAAAGCAACTTCAGCAACAGCCTTTGGGGCAGCAGATATGGAATTGACCTTGCCTCAGTCTTCGAGAATTGGCACAAAGTTGCCCCGGGCTAGGGGGATTCTGCCTAGCAAAGGTCAAGTTATAGTAAACAAGCAGCACCTGTTGTGTGGACAGACTGAGGTTCAGAATTCAGTGCTGTCAGTCACGGAATTCATTCCTGCACTGGTACCTGCCCTGTTGATAGCGGAGTTTGCAGCCTACAGCACTGTCAAGTCTCACACCTTTGTCAGGAACTACATTTATCCCTGTGCTAGCACTATAGAGATAGGACTGACAATGTGTTTCCTCCTGTGCTGTCAGTCCTTCACAGGCACCAAGTTCATGCCTTTGTGAACGCTTCCCTGAACGGCACTGAAAGCTATTCTCAGTGTGGTCAGTCCCTCAGCCCTCATGAGCAGTCAAATACCCTACTACCCTGACAAGTGTTCAAAGATTAGCAGCAGAAACAGCAAGCAGAATGAAATCAGAATCGCTTCACCGTTGTCCCATTTCCCAGCCTGACAGATGAGGGGTGACACAATTATGAGCTGGCTGGCTGGGAGCTTTCCCAGCAGAGGAAAGCATACTTTTTGCTCTAACAGTGGAATCTGTGTCCTCAGCACCAGGTACTTAATACAGGTGGTATCGAGATAGGTCCCATGATGCATTCCCTGCTCTTTCAGTTTTACTGCACATGTGGGCTGTGTTTATGTGGTTTTAAAAGGCCAGCAGAACACATATATGTTCCTGTAGGAGAATGAGTTACAGGCTTCTAAAAATCAGCAGGGTTCAGGGAGCAGGTGCAGACTCTCTTATTCTTAATGTGTTTAACACTGCACCACAAATGAATAAACTTATTTGGAAATACTATTGTATAGACTAGGGATGGACTTATAGATGCATTATCTTATAAATTTGGCATACTACAGCCTTGCAGTTTCAAAGTTAGATCAGTTCTAGAAAACAGGGGCTAGTTGCCTTGATGGATTCCCATGTCATTGAGGTGCTCTGCTGGACTTCAGTGTGGAAACCTCAGTAGCAAAGCAGTCCAAGAAGTTTAGAAAAACAGTACTGATTAAAAAAAACAAAAAACCTATTGCTCTCCATTATAGTTGACCAGTTGTCTTGCGACTGGTTTGATAAAAGTGAACATACAATACAGGTTTGCAATGGCTTAAAGGGGGCATCTAGTAAGAACAAGCTTCTAGTGGCCCTTGGAAAGGGTAACAACCGCCCTCCCTCCTGCAAACCCCACATCCCTGTAACTGATCTCCCAATAAAACAGTTGTGAAAGCTCCCCTGGGAAGTAAACTCAATGTTTCCCTTTGCAGGTTTCCTGAACGGCTGCTTGTTCTAAAAACAAGCCTATAAACCAATGACTGGCGTGGGAGTTTCGATATGTTGGCTAGATATATTATTATACAGCATATCTCCTTAATAAGACATGGCAAAAAGGCAACTTGTGCAACAAAACCAAAAAAAAAAAAGTACATTAGGACTGGGATTAGTGAAGCTTCTCTTTTTCTTCTGTGCTCTTGCTTTTGAATCCATTGTTGAGGTTTCTCCTTGTCCAGAGTCAGGGATTTGATTTAATGTCCCTTGTTGTAGGTGACCAGCTTGTAGCACTGATGGCTGAATACCCATCCAAGCAAAAGATCCTGTACTGTAAAGTGAATTTGCCATCAGACAAGCAATGGACCAGTGGAAGAAAGGTGTTCCTGTTTAGTATCTCTGCATCATGTATGAATTTAAGCATGTTGCCAGTGCTTTAGTTTAAAACTAGGAATCCCACTAGAAACAAAGACGGAATTAATGCATTTATGTAAAAGTCAAACCTAAACTAAAAGGAAATGAAAAAAAAAAAAAAGAGGAGAGCTTGGGCCATTAACCAGAGAAATGCAAAAAGTTGGAACAGCTGATCATCCTGCAAGAACCAAACCCAATCACTCGTCCCCACAGCTACCTCACTGAACTGCTGAGCAATCATTAAAAATAATAAGATATCCACTGATGGTACTATAGATCATCCAAGTAAGGGCATGTCCAGCATTGCAAGAACATCTGGCCACCCCCACCCCCCCCTCAAAAAAAAAAAACTAGAACAAAGGGCTAGAATATACTGCAACTTGTTTAATTTCCTCTTGAAAACACAGTGACTGCAGTAATTGGGATCAAGAGTCTGTCTCATAGAGGCCCTAACTGCCTAGCAGTGGAGGGGGGGGGGGGGGGGGGGGGATGAAAAACCGTTGTTCCAAGGCTCAGAAAGGGGCTATTAAAGTTCTTTGGGGTGTTCCGACAGATTTGCTCCCATCGTTCTGTAAAATATTTATGGGAAACTGTTTGGAGACACTACAGCGCAGGATTTATATCCCGCTGACTGTTATAGGCTCCTGGATTAGGGCTTTTAACAGAATCCAGAGCAGCAACTGGTGGCTAAATTACAGAAAGAAATGTCTTTGTCCATAATTTACAACTTAAAAATACTAAAAGAAAACCAGTACAAATCTGACAACCGTTTAGATCCTAAGGCAAGACAGAAATACACAATTAATTTAGTTTTGATAGTAGTTGGTCTTTCATTTTTATTATTGTTAAAAGATAAATAGCACACTCACAATTGGTTTTAGTCTAAAATTTATTTGTATTTTTTGGTTTGCTTAAAAGGTTTCTGTTAGTACATGAAAGGCAGTTTTCATTGACGGGAGAACCAATGAAAATTAATCTTGATCGCTCTTCTTCTTAAGTCTGAAGCGGCCAACACACTCTTCAAAAGTCACGTCAAGTTGAGAAATATAAATAAATAAGTTACACAATGAAAGAGGCTGCATGAAACCTGGGTTTACAATAAAGCAATCTGGTTATTTCTAATAAGATCAAGATTGCCAAGACGTTAGAAACAGGTGCTTTTAGACGGAGACCCCGAGTTCAAATCTAAAAAAATGTTTGGTTGACAATAGGGACACAAAATGTTATTTGACAGTCTGTTTATTAAATAGGTAACTTAACTTCTATTAGAAGCCCCTAGGTCCAAGGACATTGCTAAGTTGCTAAAACCACACACACAGAAGTGAAGTTACGTGTATCAACGTATGAGCCCCCTCAGCAGTATTAATAGGACTGTACTGACTTTCCAAAAAGTAGGTCAATTTATATATAATTTTTTTTTCTCTCATTGAGAACTTGTTATTTCATACCTTAACAATACAAACCTTCATAAATAATCTCATAAGGTACTTTAGAATAACCCGAAACCCATAGGGAGTTAATTGCTCCATAAACAAGAACTGATGCACAAAATGAAGTAGATGTGCTACCCAACCCTCCCCCTATCTCAGAAAGCCTTGCACAAACAGGCAGTGCAGCAAATGGTTACAAAGCGTGTTTGAAAGGGTCATTTCAACAGAGAAAAGGTCACAAGAATGACAGAGAATTGAGAAGGGTACACGGTGGAATATGATGCGGCACACAAGTCCAGTGCAAACAGCAACACTAAGAGCGAAGATGGGATACAGAGAAGGAGTAGGAGGATGAATAAGAAAAACACATTACAAACAGACCAACATCTGAGTACCTAGAGCAAGAAGAGAGGTTAGTGGAGCTACTGTATACACTGTACAAAGGGTATGATGGTAGCTATGAGTGTACATTCAAAGAGTGCATCAGAAGATACCAAAAAAGGGTATTACTACCACTTGTGAACTTGAAGCACTCTCAGCGTTTGCATAACACTGTCACCCTAGTCTTAGTCTCTTAATTCACGGTATTTTCCAGGTTTGTAATTCAGTCATCTTTGCTCTCTTATTTTCCTGCATTGGTGGCCAGCAGACTGGGTAACCTAATCCTGGCTCACAAAAGACATAGATAGTGAGAAACCCATCTAGGAGCAAGCAGGCAGTGCACATGGGGCTCTTCAGTCACTATCAAAACTTCCCCACCTACAGAAGTGTCATTTCAGAGGCTCTGCCTAAAACTGCAAGAGACTTTTTTCATAACACACTTTTTAACTGGCTTCAGATCACATTGGCAGCATTTCAAATGACCCGACAGCAATAGCGTTTTCACATTCCTGTGACTTGGCCCAAAACCAAGCAGAGACGACACCGCAAATTTGCTCACTGAAAGAACAATGATCTAGCAGTGACATCATTTAATAGTAAGGTTTAGATGGAAGGTCACTGTGGATGTTGCAGGCTGGGGGCCCAAGGCAGAGAAAAATAGAAAGGATTTTTATGACCGAGAAGACATAATTTGCAACTTAATTAATAGTGCTTTACAGGGAATGACTACAAAACATGAGTGTGTAAAAGCACAAAAATGGGCTAAAAGCAACTAGCACTTATGGAAGTCCCTACTTTTAAATGCAAGGCATATAAAACTAGTGCAAACACTTTTAAGCAAACTCTGTAGACTTTATTTAGTTTGCACTGTCCAGAACTTTCCCACCGAGGCTGAAAAACTCCAGTTTCCAACACTGTATATTCGGTCTGCCATTGCTGGTAGCTGTGCATAATTAAGCTGGCATGCCAAAAGTATGCACCACTAATGGCAGGGCAACACACCCAGTAGAGAATCTTCTGTACATGTGTTGGACACATTGTACAGCACCGGCCTGGCCCCTGAATAAACACAATGGGTTTACTCTGGGAATGCCACACATAGCTGGATGGACCTGAAATCAAAACAGGTCATTCATCAGTTCAATTACATTGAGTGATAAAAAAAAGATAAGGCACTGGTGCAATGGGACCATGCCCTGTCATCAAAAGTCAAATAGGAGGACAAGAGAGCTTTTTTTAGCTTCATGGAACTCTCTCCCAGCTTTAGTACATGTTGCTCCCATAGTCGCCCGCTTCAAATCAACTCAAGACCCACTTGTTCTTTCTTGCTTTCAATGCTCTTTAAGCCTGATATCTGTTATTAGCTGTTGTCTAAATTGCTATTTCAGGTTTTTCACTCCATCTTATTCATATGATTCTGTATGACACACGCATCCACAATGTTTAGAATTCACATGTATTTGTTTGTAACCAATGTTGCCTGTGTCTTGCATTAAATTAATCCTGCCTCCATTGGCACAGGGTTGTGCCAAAACTTCTATTTTCCCTTAAAAAAATTGAAGCTGTTACGTATACATTAAATGGAATAAACAGTGTTAATTACTCAACTCAAAACAAAGCGGTCCCTCAGTTTCACTTGTTTATTGAGTATCAATCAATAACTATTTGTCAGTGGCATTCAATAGAACCTGCTGTGATCAAACTGCAATTCATGTATATTTTATAAGCGATTGTTTGTCTTACCTTTCTTTTAGTCTTTTGATAAGAGTATTTAATTTTTTTTGCTACATATTTTCATTGTCACGTTTATGGCCTCACCGCAGTAGTTAAGTGTTATGGATTGGTTTCTTGCTTTGAAATCAACACTTTAATAAATAAGCGTGGTTTGACTTATTGAATACCTATCGACACACATACTTTTTAAAGGTAGATCTTAACTACTCTGTAAATGAGTATCGGCACACCCCTCAGTGGAATGTTGCAAATATTAAAACTGGGGTCATCCACGGTCAGGTGAGCGATAGGATCTCATTTCATAATCAACATGCAATCACATTTACCTATATTTCTTTCTGGTATGCCTTTTAAGTAATTTGAGGTTTAGTGGTAACACCCTACGCAATGAAAACAATGATAAAACATCGTTTTTTTGTAGTTGTCTGTTTTTAGATTTTCTCTGGGAACCCTCAGCACTTAAGCATTCAAATGTCAACAGTAGTGTACACGGAAGTGTTTGTAGAATTTAAAAAAAAAAAAAAATCCAAAAACTATGATAAATGACACTTTTGTTGTTACTGTGTCCTAAAGATGAAAAACTAGTGTATGCATAGGCCTTAGCATTGCCTATACTTTAGCGATTAGTAATAGTACAGTACACCCTTGCTATAATGCCCTTTATCATAACAAATCTTTGGCTATAATGAATAAAACATTTTAAAAAAGATAATATAACACACAAAAGACTGTCACTACATCCATGTTGCAACAAAGCTGGAAATGAGTAACACAGGTGTATCTCTGTCTTGAATACAGGTTGTCAAAAAGCACTGTTTTTTGGCTTGTTCAGCAACTATGTGGCAAAACACAACTGATTAATGAAAAAACAACAACAACAACAACAAAACTTTTCATGTCGGGTTGACTTGGAATAAAAGTTCAGTTTGGGATTCTTGCATGTTGGATTAAGAGTTGGTGCTCTTTGAAACGATTCATGTCAGATTGATTTTGATAAGTTCAGCTTCAAATCAGGATTTTTGCTTTTTGTACTGCATTTTAATTCTTTAATGAATAGGTTAGCAAAGGCAAAATACTGCATACATGAGACGAACAGGTACAAGTAATTCTACTTTTATTCACAATCTCATCTCAATAACTTACTCCAACAGTGTATCGATCATTTTGATTGTCCTTTCGCTGTAACAAACACCTCGATAAAATACACAAAAGGCTTAGATCCCATCAGGTTTGTTATAGTGAGGCTGTACTGTGGTACAAGTCATATGAAGGGATTATTGTCACAGTACAATTTGTGGCCGGTATCCAGAAGCTTCCCTTGGCTGTTTTGTCGTTGTAACTCTATTCAAAAACAAGGCCGTCAGACCCTGTTGTTAAGAGTGTTGTTCTAGGAGACCAGAGACCTGATCAGAGACAGTTTGCAGGATTCCAGGTCTGCCATGGTGCGTGAGTGCCTGTGAGGATTCCCATTGGATAAACCAGCCCCTTCTCCTGCAAGGGTGAAGGATCAAAGCACTGCTGCCCCTCAGTACAGAGCATGTACATGTACACACATGGCAGTTAATTAATCAAGATCCATGTCATGTGATCATCGTCAGCTTTTGAGCTTTGTGGCTTCATGTCAGGGCATGAGGGCATGTCTTTTAAAAACATGCCTTTTTTTAGAAAACGACTCATGTGACAAAATGGATGATGGGCCAAAAAATGAAATGCATGTCTGATTTACCAGTACTGCTTTAAGTGGTCTGCACTTTATTTTATATATGCAGATCTGTAGAACCAAATTCTGTACTGGTAGTTTTAAAACATAATTACACAACATAATTACTTTTTGATTGTCTAAACCAGGGTTTCCCAATCCTGGTCCTGGGGACCCACTGTGTCTGCTGGTTTTCATTCCAAATGAGCTCTCAATTACTTAACTAGACCCTTAATCGAACTGATAATTTGTTTAATTAGACCTTTAATAGTTTGCAGAGTTGAAGTCGCTTATAAAATGTTACTGGAAATCTGCAACTGTTTAAGCTGAAAACATGTAAAAACGTCTAATTAAGCAAATTAATAAGTTTAATACAGTAAAGACATTTCTAGCAAGTATAATTAAACATGCAAAACAAAAAACTGGTAGAGAACCTTACAACAGATTTATTGTACCTCTTAATTACTGGCTAACCACATCCCACCCAGCCAGGTGTAACAGAATCTTGTACTGCTGTCATTTCTCACAGGCTCTATTACACCATCCCAGCCAGGGGGGAAACTCTCATCAGGCTTTTGTTTGTAGACCCATTCGGACACCATTCCCCCTGGGGTCTGGAAGTGGAGAGCAACACAATTACAAGGGGTCTCACAGAGCAGGCTGATAAAGCTTGTTCAGGAAGGGTGCCCCTCAATGTGGACAAGAGCTGTTCCATCTCCACAAGAAGCCCATTCTCCTCGTTTAGCTGGGAATTAAGATAACAGCAACAGCCAACTGCCTTTATATTACCTCTTCTGCCACTAGTTTAGTACGTGATCCCGTAACAGACCACCTGTTTTTAAAATGTTTTGACCCCGTGATCCGTTCCAGCAGATAAAACCCACAAGGTCTCCTTTAATTTCCCCATAATAGGGGTCGTCTTAAGGCCATTTTAGAAAGAGCTACAGCCACTAAGACTCTTAAGATCCCCACATCCAAGTTGGCCGGCCATCCCTGGAAGTCTTCACAGTGAAACTCACCTCAATTACAGTTTTATTAAGACTCCCAAAATCCATCTATGATTCATCTTCCACTGCTCTCAACCTTCAGGACCAACAAAGTGCTTCTATTCTTACTTGACTCAGATCCAAATACTGTGGCTTAAAAACTGAAAGGGTCTGTAACTGTGAATATGGGGCAGCTTTTCTTATTATCCAAAGACCGTAACAGCAAATCTGGGACTGCAAGGAACTCTTAACCCTTCTCAGGGTTATTTAACTTGTTTAACATTATGTATAAAGTAGTTCTGTTTTTCTTTTTTTCTGCTCAGTGACCTCATCTGCTCTACCATGGTTTTCAAACAAACTTTGGGTGCTTAGAAAAACACTTGCATGCTTAAAGGAATATCAATGAGGCCAGACAGTGGCGTAGAGCAAGTTTAAGCTACAGACCCACCATCAGCAGTGGTTTGTCATTGGTTAAAAAACCTTGCAGATTCAAAATTCAGGAAGTCATTGTCCCTCAACTACCGAAAAGCCCCCCCAAAGTCTTAGAACGCTCCCAGTCAGATAAATTTCAAACAAACAAACAAACAAACTCGAGGGCTTATCACACTACACCACCACAACACGTGCTCTACAATTCTAGGGTTAAGAATTGCCCAAGGGCTGGACAGGACTGTTTTAATGCATATTTTCATCCTGTGTAAACCAAAGTGGCGGAAGTAAATATCCAATATGGCTTCCGACATGGCTCATTTGTTTTTTTTGGATGATTTTGCAAAAGAGGGCTTGTGTACAACAAGCTAGGAGGAGGCGCTGTCAGTGTGTGCTCTGTGCCAGACGTAAACTTTTCAGGTTACCATTACAACAATCACAATCCCGGATGCTTCTTTTAAGTTTATTTTTGTTCCATCCAGCTGCCGCTGGATATTTTCATTTGCCCAAAGGCTGAGCAACTCCCGGAGCTCCATAACGTTCTTGCCATTTTATTTACTTACTTATTTATTTATTTTTACAACCTCACGCAGATCTGTGAACCTTGCCCTTGACGCCTGTTTTGCCGACTGTCATGTCCGTTTTCCACCCGAGCCGAGCATAACCCTGTTGAATTCACTTTTTAATTTTTCAACCTGAGGAGAGTGCTTTATCCTGGGTTGAAAATTCTCAACCCTACTTTCTGCCAGAGGTGAGTTCTCCCCGGTAAAACAGTTTTGTCTCGGGTTGAAACTGGCAAGGCGAAAGCGCTTGCTGTTCGGAAGTACAGTAAGAGTTTTGCCTGAGATGCCTGGCTGCTCACAGACTGGGCTCTATCCCCTGACCTTTCGGTTCAAGACTACAAAGCTTCAAGTAAATGTCAAGCTGAATGAAAAGAGCCCAGACAGTGACCGTTTCTAAGAGAAATAGAGAGACGTCAGTTTAAGGTATTGGTGCCTGTTTTTATATTTTAAGAGTATATTTCATAGGTACAGATATAAAAAAAAAGGGTAATGGCGGTATATTTAGATATATCAGCTCTCCAGTAGAACACCAGCCAACAACTTATTGGATTGGATTCCAGAGGATTTCTTCCTCAACTTGGTTCCTGCATGTGTTATGGTATGACTGAAGAAAACCTTATCTAAATTAGTCCACTAGTGAAAGTCTCTTAGACTCCACACTGAAGAACGCGAGCTTGGAGTTTTAAATGTTACAAGACTGTTATAAGAGTTAACAGGTTCAACTTCAATCTTCAGTCTTCCCAGCGACAGCGAGTGGAAGCGACAGCGAGTGGGAGAAGTACAGGCGTGGAAAAGTACAGAGCAGTTTAGAAGCAGTAAGGAGAAATTGCATCTTGAATTGCTTTAATCAGAAAACGGAGGACATTGGGGAAACACAGCAGCAGCTCAAAGTCAAACAGCCGCGTGTGTTTTTCTGATAACAAACAAGCTGAAACTTGGAGCAGCTGATTCAAATTCAGCGCCGTTCTGAGACACGGGCGAGGGGAGGAGCCAACACCACAGCAGAACAACGCAGTTAAACGAGGCAGTCTTCCCAGCGACAGCGAGTGGAAGCGACAGCGAGTGGGAGAAGTACAGGCGTGGAAAAGTACAGAGCAGTTTAGAAGCAGTTTGAAAGCAGGTTGACGGCTGCAGAAGAAACTAAACTTAAAAAAAAAAACCCTCAACATGGTCTTCAAGTCAGTAATCTGCGACACCTGCTTGATGTGGGAAATCCGAGAAAACCCAGCGGAGCTAAACCAAGTGTGAGTAAAGTGCTGCGCGATCCAGGATTTGCATAAACTAGTAAGTATGCTAGAAATGGAGCTGGAAGAAGTGAGATAGCAACAGGATCTTGAGGAACTGGCACACCCACAATTCATGGAAGTCTGCATCACCCCTAACAGACTGAAAGCCACCAAGGAGATAGAAGGTCAGAACAGCTGGGTTCAGGTAGGCAGAAGCAGGGAAAAAAAGAAACTTCGTCAAACACAACCACCAGAAATCAAAACAACCAACAAATTTGAGTCACTTCAGAATTTTGATGAGCAGAACCAACAACAAGAGAATGAAAGGAACAACATCCAGGACCCTATTGACAGTGGTGACCAGACAGCAAAAAGAAGGGAGGTCATGATTGTTGGGGACTCCATATTGAGAAACACAGCAAGTTCAATTCGCAGTTTGGACCCCCTTACTACAACAGTGTGCTGCCTTCCGGGAGCCTCGGTCAAGCACATCACTGAGAACATGGACAGGCTCCTAGAACGAACAGGAGACGACC
The DNA here is from genome assembly GCF_017654505.1 of Polyodon spathula. Taxonomy (NCBI): domain Eukaryota; kingdom Metazoa; phylum Chordata; class Actinopteri; order Acipenseriformes; family Polyodontidae; genus Polyodon; species Polyodon spathula. Next base: position 6,185,873 of record NC_054547.1, on the reverse strand, counting down.
CGGTAGTAGTCGTCCACATCGGTACAAACAACATTGGAAGAGACAGACCAAAATCCCTGCAAAACAAATTCAGAGAGCTAGGAAGGAAATTAAAAGAGAAAACCAAAACTGTGGTATTTTCTGGTATACTACCGGCACCTTGCAAAGGACCATATGGACAGCTGGAAATAATTAATCAAAACGCATGGCTGAAGATGTGGTGCACACGGGAAGGCTTCACCTATCTTGATCATTGGACCACATTCTACAACGAGGACTATCTGTATAGACGGGATGGACTGCACTTAAATAACAAGGGAACCAGTCTACTTGGAGAAAAGATCCTCGAGCAGGTTCAGAAGCATTTAAACTAGAAAGGAAGGGGGGAGAAATCAACAAAAAAACAGAAGGGAGACCGCATCAAAACAAGGACAACAACTCAGGTAAGACAACCATTAAATTTATCTAAATGCTAGAAGTATCAGAAACAAAATTCTAGAACTTGAAGCTACTGCACTAACAAGTAACTATGATGTGATAGGTGTTACAGAAACTTGGTTGTCTGAGAGTGATGGGGACGAATATAATATTTGTGGGTATACACTGTATAGGAAAGACAGGCAGGACAGAAGAGGAGGAGGGGTAGCGCTATACATAAGAAACAGTCTTGAAGCCCAGGTGTTAAACCTGGACAAAGAAAATAAAACCGAATCAATATGGGTCAGAATAACGGACAAAAATTCAAAGGGCATAATAATAGGAGCATGCTATAGACCGCCAGATTCAGACGGTGAGCAAAATAATCTGTTATACAATGACATTAGAAATGCGTGTAGCAAAGGAGAAGCCATACTAATGGGGGATTTCAACTTCCCCCAAATAAAATGGGAAAACCCGGTGGGTAGCGCGAAGGATGAAATAGAAATGGTGGAAATGACAAATGACTGCTTCCTAACACAATTTGTCAAGGCACCAACTAGAGGGGAGGCATGCCTTGATTTAGTCTTTTCAAATAACGAAGATAGAATAACTAAAACAGAGGTCAGAGAACCACTGGCAAACTCAGACCACAACATGGTCTCATTTGAAGTGTTTTTTAAATCCTCAAAAGTAATGACTAAAGCTAAGGTTTACAATTTTAGAAAAGCAAACTTTGAAGGTATGAAACAGAGACTAACAGAAGTAGATTGGAGTAAAATAGAGAAAACACCCACAGAAGAAGGATGGTTGTTCTTCAAAAATGTAGTACTAGAGGCGCAAAACAATTGCATCCCTAAAGTAGACAAATCTAAATGTAAAACTAAATTGCCAAAATGGTTTAATAGATCAATTAAAAAAAATATTCAGCGAAAAAAGGCACTTTACAGAGCATTAAAAAAGGACCAAAAAGAAAGTACGCAGAAAGAGTACACAGAACTGCAAACGCAAGTCAAAAAGGAAGTTAGAAAGGCCAAGAGAGAAATAGAAATGAACATTGCTAAGGGAGCTAAAACCAATTCCAAAATGTTTTTCCAATATTACAACAGCAAGAGAACATTCAAAGAGGAGATTAAATGTTTAAGAGATACAAAGGGCAAAATCGTAGATGAAGAATAAAAAGTAGCAAATGTTTTTACAAAGGAAGATACTGACAACATGCCCCACATGTCATCCAGTTCCTATCCAGTTTTAAATAACTTTAGCATAACTGAGGCAGAAGTGTTAAAGGGACTAGGAGCTCTTAAAATAAACAAATCCCCTGGGCCGGATGAGATCCTCCCAGTAGTACTCAAAGAAATGAAAGAAGTAATTTACAAACCGCTAACCAAGATCATGCAGCAGTCTCTTAACACAGGGGTGGTACCGACAGACTGGAAAATTGCAAACATAATACCGATCCACAAAAAGGGAATCAAAACTGAACCAGGTAACTACAGACCAGTAAGCCTGACTTCTATTATATGCAAACTTATGGAAACTATAATAAGATCCAAAATGGAAAATTACCTATATGGTAACAGGGTCCTGGGAGACAGTCAACATGGTTTTAGGAAAGGGAGATCGTGTCTAACTAACTTGCTTGATTTTTTTGAGGATGCAACATCGATAATGGATAATTGCAAAGCATATGACATGGTTTATTTAGATTTCCAGAAAGCTTTTGTCAAAGTCCACACAAAAGATTAATTCTCAAACTGAACGAGGTTTGGATTCAAGGAAACGCATGTACATGGATTAGGGAGTGGTTAACATGTAGAAAACAGAAAGTACTGATTAGAGGAAAAACCTCAGAATGGAGTGTGGTAACCAGCGGTGTACCACAGGGATCAGTATTAGGTCCTCTGCTATTCCTAATCTACATTAATGATTTAGATTCTGGTATAGTAAGCAAACTTGTTAAATTTGCAGACGACACAAAAGTAGGAGGAGTGGCAAACACTGTTGCAGCAGCAAAGGTCATTCAAAATGATCTAGACAAGATTCAGAACTGGGCAGACACATGGCAAATGACATTTAATAGAGAAAAGTGTAAGGTACTGCACGCAGGAAATAAAAATGTACATTATAAATATCATATGGGAGATACTGAAATTGGAGAAGGAATCTATGAAAAAGACCTAGGAGTTTTTGTTGACTCAGAAATGTCTTCATCTAGACAATGTGGGGAAGCTATAAAAAAGGCTAACAAGATGCTCGGATACATTGTGAAGTGTTGAATTTAAATCAAGGGAAGTAATGTTAAAACTGTACAATGCACTAGTAAGACCTCATCTTGAATATTGTGTGCAGTTCTGGTCACCTCGCTATAAAAAAGATATTGCTGCTCTAGAAAGAGTGCAAAGAAGAGCGACCAGAATTATTCCGGGCTTAAAAGGCATGTCATATGCAGACAGGCTAAAAGAATTGAATCTGTTCAGTCTTGAACAAAGAAGACTACGTGGCGACCTAATTCAAGCATTCAAAATTCTAAAAGGTATTGACAGTGTCGACCCAAGGGACTTTTTCAGCCTGAAAAAAGAAACAAGGACCAGGGGTCACAAATGGAGATTAGACAAAGGGGCATTCAGAACAGAAAATAGGAAGCACTTTTTACACAGAGAATTGTGAGGGTCTTGAATCAACTCCCCAGTAATGTTGTTGAAGCTGACACCCTGGGATCCTTCAAGAAGCTGCTTGATGAGATTTTGGGATCAATAAGCTACTAACAACCAAACGAGCAAGATAGGCCGAATGGCCTCCTCTCGTTTGTAAACTTTCTTATGTTCTTATGTTATGTCTACCATTTAAGCCACACAGAGCACTTCCACATGACATTTTCAAGTATGAATAGGTAATGTTTGTACATACTAAAATGTCTGTACATGTTAAAATGTCCTTTATATTCTTGAACTCATCATGTGTTCTGTCCAAATTTATTCTGACCAGAGCAAAAACAAAAAAAAAACAACATCTCAATTGTGGGTTCTTAGAGATGGATGAAAGGGCTTTAGACTGCTGTGTTTCACACAGTACCAGTACCATTTCTGGTCACACCAAGTACAAGAGCAAGACTCAAGGGCCTCGGGCCACTCCTCTTAAATAAGTGTTGTGTAAAGTTTGGCCCAGAGGGTGGGTTTTCATACACAGTCTACCAGGAAGATACTGGGAGTTCAAATCCCCCCCCCCCACACATTCTTTCCATCAGAAAACATAAATGCGCCACAAAGGGTACTTCTGAATCCGATACTTCAAAGCTCCCACATGCTACAGTTCAAAGTTTTTGTTACTCTTGGTTGCTGAAAGGAGAGAAGGGAGGGGTATTGTTGGACTAAACACAGTCAAAAGATGTCATTTTCTAAAGCAGATTGTCTCTACAGTCAGACATGCCTTTCCTGAATAGACTGTTTGCTTGTTTAATATTTTTTCTAGTACAATAAAACAATTAGGATTTTATTATGAGCTTTTGTCATTTCCCTTTACATTTCCAACCAAACGGCAGACACGTCTCTTAAAACACAACTTTCTAATGTGCGCTGATAAAGTGCAAAAGCTTTTTACACAGAGCCATGACCACCTGCATGTACGCTATTTTGGCAATTTGTTACCCAAATCAAAGTAGCAGAACAATGACAAACTAGCCTTCTAGGGATTTGGAGTTGTATTGGCTTGCTTGTTTTCTTCAGAGATTAAAGCACTATCCCCTCTGTTAACCAAGTGTAGGGACATCTCATAATTAGTTGTGTGGGTTGGACCCAATGAATGTTGCACATTCTGGCTAGCTGAAACTAGGAAAACCCTGACAGGTTATTCAAAAGGGGATTATGGCACAGAAACATTAAGCCCAGGTGCAAAGCACTATTCGTCTCATGGAAAATGTTGGTCCAAATTCACTGTAAGGGGTATCTTCTATGCATACCAGATGCTTTACAGAACTGAAGGCAGATTGAAATAACCAGCCCCATCAAATCCAACTCGGTCAAACCACAGGGTTTGGTATACTATGTTTATCCAGTGCACACTAGCATAGTTGTGGCTCAGATTTCAGTTATACAAAATATACAAAAGGCACTGACAATGTATTCTATATATAGAAACAAAGTGGTTAAAGCATGCTGCACCGTGCATTTTTATAGGGAAATACCATCCAAACCTGTTAAGTTCATGCAGCCATAATGCATGTTTTCCTTGAACTGTATTACAAACAGTATTTGGTTTCACGAAAACGTTCTACCAATGGAGTATCCAAAGCACTTTTTCAGGGCTAGGGGATTCTCTGAACTTCGCCTATTTTGAAGACTAAACTAAATACCAAATTGCATTACTGTCTACAAGGAGCAGGGTTCTGTTATAAACAATGGATAAGGCTGCAATGAAAATGGGAGATTAACCAAAGTCAAAATCTCGAGAAAGGACATCCCAGTTCAGCCATAGCTCTCATGACCATGATTCCTTCTGCTTTAACAAGATTTCATAAAAAACAGTAGATTCTAATTTGATGCTCTCATATCACTGTTTATGATGCTGAGCACATGCCCATGGAGCTACACTGCTTTGTACTCAGACAAGAGTCTCACCCCTCCTGACAAAGTGAGCTGAGTGGATTCCAAAGAGGAGGTTGGGTAGAGAACACCATTCCGGGTGTATATCACTGATATATATAAAAGCCAAAAACAAAAGAAAATGCAACTTGATGAAAGGTGTTACACTGAAATGAAAGTAAAAATAGAAATCTCTCTCTGCTTTTACATAGAATTAAACAGAAATATCTGGACCTGGGCTCCACATTCTATGGGCAACCAAGCTTTTTAATGACAGTAAAAAGTCAAAGAAGTGCCTCGTTACTTTTCCCACTTTTGCTTGAGCTTTATGAAGGTAGATAAGGACGGTCAGTCAGTCAAACAAACCAGCCAATTTAGGCACTAATTCAGGAGCTGTCAGTCACCTTGACTGATGTATTTTATTATTTGTCACACACAAAAGGACAGAAACACAATTTAAACTCGGAAGAGGGGAAAAGAAGGAGGTGTTGGAATGAATCTTCAGAATTCAAGCAGATTCAAAGCAGTTAGTTTAGTTTAGAGACAGCCGCTGTAGGCAGATAATCCCAAACCGCGCTTCAGCCTCTGGGTGCTGCAGAGCTGAGCTTCACCGCCAATGGAGCAAGCAATCTGTGGAGATGAGCACGCCTGCACTACACTGCATTAATATAGTATCAATTAACACACAACCATTGCAAAAACCATTGAAAACTACATTGGCTTGCAGATATCAGATGAAAGTATAAACACAAACCTAAAGTTGTAAAAACTGCTGTCACCCAAAGGAACATTTTATGTTTTAATTTCGGTGAGCAATATCCTTAAGAAAATCTTAAAGCATTTAAGTAATACTAAAATAAAGTGCCACGTCAGCTCATCAGTGGCCCCCACCACCCCACCACCACCTTTCAGGGAACCCATGCAAAGCCACCAAAAGCCCCAGCCCTCACCAACTTCTCCTTGGATGCAATCTGCTTTAGCCATTTGAAGTCAAGGGGTTTGAAAGCGGAGAAGACAAAGAGGGAGTCCTTCTCATAGCGATCAGGATTCTGGATGGCTCCTTCAGGGTACGTGATCCTTACTGTTGTTTTTGAACCCACGTCTTTCACAAATCCTTTCACTGGAGCCTCATTCAACCTGTAGATAAAGGAGTGCATCATTATCAACTATAAAAGTATGACCTGGATAGTGAAGGCTCTTACCATACCACCATATCATATAAAAAAAAATAAACGTGTTAAACCAAAATACATCTTGTCATCTAGAAGAAAAAGATTAAAATCTCCAAAATCTTTGTGCTGATTAACGACAGTATTTAGCAGTTTTAATTGTTTTACAGGAACCAGTACTAGTAGAGCAGTACTTAGAAACAGGCTTTTCATAATAAAGCGGTACACAATTAATATTTGAATTAGAAAGCCGATTCAATAGATGCAATAAACAAAAACAGAAATGCATGTAACAGTGCTGTACTGTAATTTCTGCACACTGCGCTGTGTGACGTAGCCAACCACTTTTGGCAACCTGTGAATCCAACCGCAAGAAAAACACAAAACCAGATTCAAATGTTGAAGACCCATTTTTTTTTTTTATTACGATTGCAGCCAGGCACGACCATTTCCTACATCTCGTAGCTGTTCAGCAACTATAAACATGTATTGTTTTTGTACAATTTAGTGTTGCTGTTTCTGAAGTGGGAAAAGTGGCAGGTTAAACAAAAAAGAAATTGCCCCAGCATTGCACAACTCCAATTAGCATGCTGCACTGGGAGCCAACAAATCCATGTGGGCACTACTGTAGATCTAGTCGTCGGGCTGTGTTCTGCCAGCCTGATTTCGATGCTCATGGTGTCAGTGCGTCTTTAGCCTCTACTTAACCTTGACGGCTCAAACTGCATTGATTGTCTTCCAAGTGCTCAAACAATACTGTATTTGTTTACAATTTCAAAACAAAAATTATATTCAGTTATCATTGTATATTTAAATGTAAAATAGAATGTACAAATAACTTATTCCATTTTTCAGAATGTATTTTTTATTAAAAAAAACAACAAAAAAAAAAACAGGAAGTGGCTTAAGAACTTCTAGTTTACAGGAGATACACCAACAAAGAAACAAAAGAAAAAAAACAAAAAAAAACCACAAAACATTCCTATTCAAAGTCGCTTGATATCGTATCTCCCTTTATTTCTACCATCTCCGTGCTGGTCTGGCTATCTCCCTCTCTGCTTTGATCTTTCGCTCCCCCTCGTCACCTTGTTAATCCTGCTCAATTTCCATGTTATTGATTCACAAACAGACCCAGCTGCATTGACCCGGGGCTGGCTGGGCGCTGACAGCACATGTTTCTAACACTGCAGAGCAGGTGCTGCCAGTCTGTACCTCCCAACAAATCAATTTCTGAGTGTCAATCCCTGGCTTGAGACCCACAGCAATTTCCAAGGGCACCGCTTCTTCTTCCTGTAATACAATTGTTATTTGGCTAGAGGCTCTGGGGAGTGGGGTTATTGGTGATGCTAGAACACTGACAGCAATTGTTACACTGACAGTGTAACAATACTAGATTAATTAATAAAGAGCATTATTATTCACAAACATACATTTACATTATAGGCTAATTATACTACATATATAATAAGTAAAAAAAAAAAAAAGAAGATATAATTACTTATTATACAGAAAGGCAGTCCATGTCAGATCCATTTCCAGGTCTCTCATGAAATTACACTTTACATACAGACTAAATCAGTTTATTCATTCAGCTAAACAAGAATGACCATACTGCATGTTTCCGCCATTTGCAGAAGTTTTTTCAACGTGTTCTCATTTCAATTTTGCACCACCCAGAATGTGTCTTCCTCCTGCCTGATTTTAGAACTGTATTTCATCAAAAGCAGGTACTGTTACTGAATTAAACTATTTCCTCAAACAGTTTCCAGACAGAATAATGGAATAATAAATCAAAGCTTAGTAGGGAGAGCAGGAATCATAGGAGTGAAAAAGATAACCAGCAAGGCAGTAATATTTTAATATTCACCCTGCTGTTAACGATTAAGCCACTGTGGCTACACAAGGGCTTTAGCCTGTCGCCATCATAACACCCCCCCCACCCCCCCATCATGATCTAGGGGGCAAGTAGATCCCTTTTGGCTGTGTGAATTTATTAGTTCCAGTTGTCTGGAGGTCAGAACTGTGATGCTCCCAGTCCCATGTCAGGCAGGCAGACACCAAGATCTAAGGCTCAGGGAGACAGCACTTGAAAGGCTGGCCTCCAGAGGAATGGTGCTTCACGTGCCCCAGGAGGCTGGAGCTGCTGCCCCCTCTCCATGCTCACACAGAGAGGCATGTGCTTTCGATTAGCACTGCGCAAAACTACAAACATGCACACCTGTATGTCCGTCCGTCCATCAGTCGCTCCAAACTTAGATACCACCTTCATCCACTTACCTATCTGTTCATCGCTGCATCGAATCAACTAAATGCAAATCCAATTCTGGGTTTTCATAATATCAAACAAAACGCTTGCGTTTAACAAAGTAATTGGATTATCAACAAGCCGCAACTATGAACAGTTTGCAAATCGGTGCCTTATTTTACAGTTTTTTCACTTGGATAATTGTACTTTTTCATGCTAGTATGCTTTCGCTACACATTTTGTTCACAACAGGAAAGCATTCTAGTCTTTTCCACCTTTATTGGAAACATGCAGTTTTATTATACCCTCCTGCATACTCACCGTACAACAACATCATAGTCGTCGATCCGGGACCCCAAAGACTTGTTGGCAAGGATCCCTCCATTCCCAACAATGATGCATGTTTTACAGTTCATACTTGGGAAGAAAAAGAGAATTCATTTAATTGCAGTAGGTACCCCATTAATAGTGCAACAGGGCTCAAGGGAGTCTCAGTGTAGAGAGAGAGCAAGAATCTCATCACACACACACACGGTACTGGCAACAAACCCAGGTGCAGCAGATTGCATTATTCCAGTAGGGATAAAAAGGGCGAAAGAAAAAAAGTAGCCTTTCAACTAATAATCTTGATTAGAGAACATGATATTATTTTATACACACATCTGAAAGACACTACATCAAAAGGGTGAAATGTTAAGGTATTCGATAGTTTGTAAAGAAAACTGTGAAACTAAAAGAAACTGGTAGACAATAGCATCCTTTTCAGACTCAGGTCCCACTAGGGATTGCAGGCACTGGCTTTTTGATAGTTAGATTTAATTTTTGGAATTAGATTTGAACTTGGTGTCTTTGAGAAGAAAGACCCTGACCCAAGCCTTGCATAGATTCTGAATGCACAGTGATGTGTACTACTTCAGAGGCTTCACACCACTGCACTTTTCCAATCTGGTCTCCAGAACAGATTGGGGGGCAGGTTTGGACCTTTCTCTTTTTTTTAATGCTCTTACTCCAGAAGGTCATTCCAGCCTTGATCTGCGTGCTGCCCTTGCCTTTGACCCTGATCCTCCCCCCTGAACAATCAGCCCCCCACTCAGCAGTCGGAGGAAGACGGAATGTCTAAGTGTGATCACAAGGTTAAGGCTGTATGTTTACAGAAAAGCATATTTACCCAAAATATTCCCACATTAATCTGCTGACAAATATAGAAAATGCATTGGGAGCAGTAGGTCTGACTGCTTTCTACAAGCACGGGATGTAAGCTAGTATATGACTAACCCAAGAAGGGTCAAGTGTTACCAGAAAAATTACCCCAAAGTCAGAGGCTAAGGGACTGGGACTGGAAACACTGAGCTGAAAAGAACGCCTGTGTAATTGGTGGTTAGTTCACAGGAAAATCGACTTCTCTTTGTTCTTTCTTTCTTTAAAAATAAGGAATTGAGACAACAGATATTTGTTAGGAGACCAGACCAAAAATAAAAGACAATTGCTACCTTAACATATTTGCTCATAAGCTTGGCTTGGGGAATGCAGACAGCAGAATATATTATACATTTGTTCCATATATATGGGTTCACATAAGCACACTTAACAGAGTACTTTACTGAGGTTAATACCAGCAAAGGGTACTTAAATATGGGGAAATCAAAATAGTTTTATTTGCCTAAAGATTTAAAAAAAAAAAAAAAATATATATATATATATATATATATATATATATATATATATATATATATATATATATATATATATATTTATATATCCTTAAGACTTTCAACGTGAGCAAAATATAAACTGTAACAAAAATACATAGTTTTAGAAGAAGGGGCTAATAACTGAACAGTTTGTAAAAAGTTATAAACATAGTATTTGGTATTACTACCTTTGGCAGGCTGTCTGTTTGCAGTGCTGATTATTAATATTTTCCTCTCTATCCTGTCTGAGCTGTACAGCAAAAAAATACAATGAAACACTTGTCGCAATATAAGTTATCAGATATCCCACTACTAGATGGCAATGCTCTTAGCCTTTGCAAACATTAATATAATTGGATTACAATTCTAACTACACTTGGCTTCACCCTAGGGTCAGGTGAAATGCCTACATACAGGGGTAAAGCCAGCATAGGGAAGCTTTAACCAGGCGAGATTGTTACAGATTTGTATTGGGATTTAACCAGGATACCAGGGTTAACACTCCTCCTCTCCACAAGTATCAGGAGATCTTTCATGTCCACAGTTGACATAATGACTTCACTGGCCCAAAAGGGGAAAGTACCCTCTTGGAGCAACCAACAGTACCTGATTTTCCTCAGAAGTCAGCCACACAAATAGCTTGTCACCTGTTTGAAGCTAAGCAAGGCTGGGTGGTGGTATTATTCAGGCTGAAGAAATCAGACTCCAAGGTTGTATGGTGGCAGACTGATGGCAGTAATTATCACCACCTTATAAACTACAGGTATTGGACAAAGTATTTTACTGGTTTACCATTAAATCCAAATAATTATTGTTGGATTGGAGCAATTAATTTAGAAGCAATGTCTAGAGGTATTTTCTCAGTGTGCTTCTGGAATTTCCAGGTTAATAAATTCCGTTATAAATAACCACTTCAACTTGCTCCCTGGTTAAGTAATCTAGACTTGACAATGAAACCCGTAAGTGGTTCTGTATGTTAGACAGAATGGCCTCTTTCGATGCTAGGTCCCTGAAGTGGAATACAAGGGCTCTCTATGTCACGCCGATACCTCAACAGACGATGGAAGATGCAAAGCTACACACGGGTGCCATCAGAGCTTACTGCAACTCTACACAAACAGTACATCTTTGAGTAGTCATCTTATAACATCAGTGTCTCTGTTTCTCTATGTGTAGGATACAGTGGTGCACAGGGATCTGTGAGCAGCATGTCACTTACTCAGTTCCCCTTGGGATCTTAACACAATTCAGCTGGCTTGAGCTCTCTGTACTCAACAGTGAATAACTAAAAGGGAGCCCCATGTGCTGTTCAGATGAGACAAAACAAGCTCCTTACATAGGCTGCACAACCAAGGGGAAAAGCCAAGTTAATGTTATTAATTTCTCCCCAGTTTGCTCTCTGGAAAGAGAATTTCATTCAACAGAACTCCCCACCCTCCAAAACCCTTTCCCAGACACACAACCACACCTACCTATCCAGAGCAGAGGACAGCCCGTAGTTTTTCGTGAGAGCCAAAATACTGTCGATTACTTTTTCTGTGGGGGGGGAAAAAAAAAAAAGTTTCGACACTTTTGATCAGTATATCCATCATTTTCAACACACCAGCACACCCAATATCTTGATGATTGTTCTAAACATACTGCAGTCATCTTCAGGGTCAAGGCATTTTGGTTCTCCAGTAGTTAACTTGAACAAAAAAAAAAAAAAAAAACACACACTCACTGTAACCTAGAAAGGCAGCCCTGCACACTAATGAACCCAAAAACAAAAAGGTTTACCTGTTTCACCACTGCACAGGTTGTGAAAACATCAGTGCCTTTTTTTTTTTAATATTGTTATTTCAAATCTGATAAAGGGACCATTTGGGACCAAACATGAGTGGTAGACATAAATTCAGTGAGGTTACACTACATGCTTCGGAACAAGCCCATAAAACACCCTCAGTTAGGAATGTCATTTTTAAACAAGCGCATTCTCCAGCACTGTGAGAATGCAGTTATGTCACTGCCTTGCTAAACTGCTCACTTGAGTTGCTCTACAGTGGTGCACATTCTTCTAATTTTCCTGAACATTTAGCAATGGTCCTGTTTTGTTTATTGCAGACTGTGTGAGCTTCCTGTGGCCTTTCTGTTATTTTTATTATGGTTAATCTCAGACGTGAACCAAAAACCCTAAATTATATCCATACCAGCGATTAGGCTTATGAGAGACCTTGGGCTCTTATCCCAGAGGAACTAAATATTTAGAGTAAATACTCTCTATTAGACACAACTCAAACTAAACTAATAAACTTTGATAAAACAAAACAAACAAAAAGTTAATTGTTAACCCTTTAGATCCCAGAACACTGGCCCGGCGGATAATATTCACTGCAAAGTTAAGAAAAGGATTTCAACAGAGGAAGAACAACAATGAAGCTTCAACAAAAACTAACACACTTTCTTGAAGCCTTAAAAAGACCAAGAGCTTTTAAAATGGTCATTCAGAAGATGACTGCCAAGTAACTAGCCTGTTGGAATTTACAATGAGCTGTAGCTGTTACATTCCTAATAAAACAAGTCTTGCTACAATACAGTGTGTCTGTTTTGCTTGATTAGCATAGAAACTTCTCTTGCTGAAAATCACTGGTGTCCAGACACCTTAGTTCTTTATGCAAGAGGCTGAATTTATCTATGTATCACTGATCATTTTTGATAGGATTTAACAAGAACACAGCTGAGATCAGAGCTTTGAGCAATGTGTTGCACCATCTTTCATTCTGCTTTGATTTAAAAAGAAGGACCTGGCTACATTAAGGTATAGTATCAGCTGCTAAAATAGTAGGCTGTCTGCATGAAAGAATATTAACTACAGACAAACAATGTACTAGGCTCCTACAATGCAAATGTACATCAAAAAGAAATTCAACGAGTGACAGCTGGGCATTTGTCTGTGCAATAGGGTGTGATTAATAAGGCAAGTTAAAAAGCATCACAGGACACGAATAGTATCGCACAAACTGCATCATATGAGCAGATGTAAAACATTTCTTTAGAAGACTGTAAATTAGTCTTTTTTATTGTTATTCCACCAGTTTCGCTATCTTGACAACTTTCTTTAGAATGGAAAGTGATAGCATAAAATATACTGCAAGGGGATTAACTAGAATTATTTTAAGTGGAGCCATTTATCTTTCCTATACTTCAACAGTGTTCTGCAGTTTTACACTGGGCTGTCTTTTCTGTTATACAGTACAGGTTTGCAGTGGCAATGGGTCTCACCCCTCAGAAACAGCTTTATTTGCACAGACATGGGTGATATCAATGTGTAGCAACTAAAATATCACTGAGACCTGGTACTTAAAGTGCCTTCCATTCCCAACCAACTAAGCTGACAAGGCCCCTCTGGAAATGGGAGAAATGGGAATGAAAGTTGATAATAAAAACAAACAAAATAAAAACAGATGGAAGTGCACATTCTCCTACACAGCATAATTACTTTAAATCAGGCCATACTGCAATTTGTAAAGAAGGTCTTCAATCTAATTGAAGTGTGGAGAAATCAAAGTAAAGTGGAACAAACACAGGCTACTGTTTCAGAGGGTGGGGAATCTCGGCTCTACAAAAGGGGCCTTTTCTGCAATAAAAAGTCTAGTCTTAAGAACAAACTGAAACTTTAATTCTTAACAGTTCAGCAGCTGAACGGGTAGGCCTATCTACTAGAACAGAATAAGCCATTTAAATCGCACGTTCTGGTTTCTATGGTTCCATCCAACGCATACATTTGATCAACTCGACAGTAATCTGTCCTGCAACTTGCATAACACAAAGATACAATGCATTCCATAGGTTTATCAAGTACAACACAAAAACACCATCTAGAAATCTTTCTTTTATGCAAAATCAACAACCATCCAATAACAGTTTCAGAGAAATGTGTCTGAGGACTCTGCTTGATTCATTTCCCTTAACAGCTAAAGCAACACCACTAGACAGACACTGGGTCTCACAGCATAATCCCCAAAGGTTTGTTGCATCAAACCCAGATGGAGTAATGATCAATATAAGCCTCAGAGAAATTCTGAAATTAGATTTTTTTTTAAATGGACTGGACAGACAGGCATCATGAAAATTCCTGGACATTTGTCTGGGATTATTTTGACTGAATTTAGCCACAGGTGACTGAAACATAATTTCCAGGAACCTTCAGCAAAATCTGAAAAAAAATAAAATAAATAAAAGGCGCCCACTTTAACTGGTATGGATCTATATGTGTCAATTGAGACTTAATGAGCCTTAGCTTTCACAATAGATTTTCAATTGGCACAAAAGTAATATTGCACAGGAATGGCCTTTTGGGTCTAGTGTTGGTGGCAGTAAATGTTAGCTGAGAAGACGTCACTAAAAGGCTTTCAATGAAAGGGCAGGAGGACAAACAGAGGGAACACAAGATGATGAAAAAGGAAGGCTGGACTCCGACGTCAACGACGGGCAACAATCTCTCTCACCAGCCTAAAAATAAATCAGTTTTTTTTTTTTTGTTTTTTTAAATGACTTGCCAAGAATTTTCCTTTCAATAACATCTGATAAAACACCTTGAATCAGAAATCTTGTTAAAAAGAAAGTGCATTGTTTCCAAGTTCAGTGACGAAGATGGAAGTCTAGTGCAACATAACAAACGGTGGGCACAAAAGAACCCTCAGATCAGCATCTATTGACAGTAACCACTCATCCAAACCGACACTTAGCTTACTTTCAAAACCAGACTACCTATTGACTTACATATCTATGCATTTCTCTTAACCCACGCAAAATGTATATGGCAACAGAGACTAACTGATACTGATGTAAAGATGAATTGTATTCAGGGCTGGAACCACAAACTCAAGTGTATACAGAACAGCTCTTGCCAAAAGTTTTGCATCACCGTATAGAATTAACTCATTTTATTTCATAAAGACGAACGAAACTTGCTAAATAATGTTACGTTAAACATTGAATTACTTTTTTTCCGTACACTTAACGAAAAACAGACTTTTTTTTTTTTTTTTTTTTTTTTTTTTAAAATCAGACATTTCAAAATCTAACATGAAATACTGTACTACAATTATGGCTTCCGCTAGACTTTAATTCCTCACTGCTGGATGAAGGCCCCCAAAATTCTTTCACAAAAGCCTGTCTGCTGCGTCTCTCATCCACGTTGCTCCGGCACGTTTCCTAATTTCTTGCCTTCCTGGAGGTCTTCTTCTTGGTCGCTTTATATCTCTTGGGATCTAGTCTAGTATCTCCTTGGTTCAGCGATGGTCTGTTCTTCTTGCTACATGTCCAGCCCACTGCCATTTCAGTTTTTTTGCTCTTACAATAACATTGCATACTTTTGTTTGCGCTCTTATCCATTCCATCCTCTTCCAGTCTCTTGTTGGATCCCTAAACTATTGATTACAATTTATGTTAAATATTTTATAAATGTTATTTTTTATTTTTATATTTTATATATATATATATATATATATATATATATATATATATATATATATATATATTTTTTGTGTCTCAATCCTAAAATTTTAGGTGACAGCTGTAGGTTTTATAGAATACAGCTGGACCGCTGTCCCCTGAACATGTGTTTACAATACTTTGACTGAACTATTTGTTTAAATCTATTCCTTAGGGGGTGATGTTTCCTTAGACATTTAAAAGGGGTAAAATTACTGCGTTATATAAAATAAAAAGTCTATTTTTTATACCATTGCTGCTTTCCTGTATTGAAAACACATTACAAACATGGGAAGACTTGAAAACTTGCTGTATCTTTTTACCAAACAAAGGAGTAAGGGTTTTACCTCAACTTTTTAAAGTACCTAATGCTAACCTTATGCTGCTTTCATAAAAAAAAAAAAAAAAGTCCTTCTATTCTACCCAACTTGCACCCTTGTGATTTAGTGTGTAGTACATCATGACCACGTTGACATGACACTGCATATGCACTAAAACAGCCAAGACAATGAAGACATATGTAGGATATATAGAAGATACTGTATATAGACAGCACCCTGATGGGACTGAGAAGATCCCGATTTTGAATACTGACACTGCCATTGGCTTAGTCTGGAACCTTTCACCTTTTTCACTTTGCCTTAATCCCTACCAAGCACACCCCACTTAAAGCAGCTGTCCTGAAAAATCCCCACTGGCACACACTGTGTTGCATAATACCAATGCTGGCTTGTAAACCCCATTATGAGGCAGGTTTGTTTAGGTACACAGATTCACGGTTTTCCTGACTCTGCTGCCAGAGAAAGGAGATTCCCTGCCTCTGTGTCACATGGCTCAAACTAGAGCAGTGGTTTTCAAACTTTTCATCTCAAGTACCAGTGTTTCCAGCAGGGACCACCAGGTGTACCAGTACCTATGTGCAATCTTAAATGACTTGTAAAGCCGAGACCTACCCCATTACAGCCATGTTGTTGTGTCTGTACTCACTTGTTTGTTGTCTCATTCTGCTGAATGGTTAATCTATGCAGTTTATGACAGCAATAAACTTGGCATGTTTATAGTTGAAATTTTTTTGCAAGTGTTGTGAATGGAATTGGTGACTGCACCTTTAATTGTGTCCAGTTGCAAAACAGCATGCTGCAGCTCCCATGCTCAGTGTTAGTGAAGTCCTGATCTGACAGCATGTTTCAGACAGCTCTATGACTACATTACCATTTATTTTTCAGTAATTGCAGTTTAAATTGCAGCGTGTTTGTTCTGCTATTTTTAATATTAAACACACCACAGCATTGCCATGTCATATTTTTTAGATATTTCATTACCACAATCTGACAGCTAAATTCAGTGAATGGCGTTTTTTTTTTTTTTTTTTTTTTTTTACTACAATCAAGTAAGCTGCAATACATTTAATTTTTAATACCCTTCATTTTTTTTTTCAGCAGTACTCGTCTGAATTAAGTCAAAAGTATTTCTATGCGTTCTGCTTTCACATTTGTTAAAATGGTCAGTTTGAGAAATAAACTTCCGTTTTCCCTGCAACAGCTGACCCTGCTTTAGTACAAAACTCTCGCTCATTACTGTTTTTCATTATGGTAATGTTAGTCTTAAAATGCCCATGCTTGCTTCTTTGGCTGCAGAGATTTTATCAGCTCATCACCTAACTGCAGAATCTGCTGTGTAATCAAATCATCCTTAAACTGCTGATGGTAAACAACGTAACCAAATCTATTATATTTGACATGCAAGATGCAACAGACGAAAAAAATCAGTTTGTGTTGACAAAACTTGACAAAAATAAAAATATAACATTAGTTAACTGGAGTTCACAAAGATAACTTTTTCAGTTTGGTACGGTAACCTTTTCACTTTCTTTTTTGTTTAATTGTTAAACTTTCTGCCTCATTACAGCCATTCATTAATTATTTTATTTATTTTAAGTTTCCAGGGCATTGTCATAATGGCACATGTGCAACACACAAACCTTAAGTGTATTTATTTTATTTTTTCACACTTCTTAAAAACAACTGTTCATTTTAAGCTACACTGTTACACAACAGTACTCGCACACGTTTGGTCACCATCACAACCGTTGCAAGAAACTGGCATTCCCGTATTCTGCAGGTTGTTTACAGCACCTCCCTGCACTTAGAAGCATTTGTATTCGATCAAATTGATGGATTACTCGTACCTCACCGTTCAAGACAGATAGGCAGAGTATGTGAGGGGATGGGGGACTTAGAGAGGGCCTGGAATCTCATCCCTACCCTTCACTTCCAGTAGACCAGGAGAAAGACTGACCAAATGGACACAACTGTGGACTGGAAGGACAGCTGTGTGCCATTGTGTTTTGGGAAGCACTGGTATGTAGTTGAGAAAAATAAAACCGGGAAGGTAGTATGGTGAGACTTGGGTTGAAACGCAATTTCAAACATATCAATTCAAAAGACGCTTGGACTAACCTCAGGCTGTAGTGGTCCTGGTCCAGTGGTCAACCCTGATTCATTCCATGACTGATTTAGAATCTAGCTCGAATTCATTGGAACTTGTGTTAAACAAAGTGAGATTACAGTACATTGATCATACAGTATGTGTGACACATAGTATGTGAGAACCCTCAGCTAATAATTAAAGTATAAAAAAAAAAACAGTAATGACTACAGACTGTGACAGTTCAAATTGTTTAGTTTAACAAGAATTGGAAGTTCCATTTGACGTTGCCATCCCTCCTTCCCTTCCCATCATTCACATAAAGAGAGAGCTTACCTATGGATTTTAGAAATGGAGTAAAACAGAATGGTTTGTAAAGCAAAATGAATCTGTGGAAATTAGGGTGGTTGTAAAGTGGAAGTAGCAGAAAACATTTTTTGGCCACAAAACAATTGTTATTGGATCAACACAAACACTATACCATATCAATAATCAAATGTTTAAACTATTGCTATGGCCAGTGATATAAATAATTGTGCTGCAAAAATGGGTAATATGGTAAAGAGAACCACAGAATACACATGTGAACTGATTTGGCAAGTCATTCTTTAAGTGTGTGGTGTTTATAAATCAGCAAGCCAATCAATAGTGGCATTTTTTTTCACAAATTGTGTTCTTTATCACTCTGATAAGTTTTAAAGTACAGAGATATTCAATAATCCAGACATATTCTGCTCTTCAGAGAGTGCAGTTTGCCTTTCCTCACATTCTTGTCCTTGGGGTTTTCACGGCACAGCAGTCTGGAGTGCAGTAATTAAGAAACAAGTACAAATCTCAGAGCGTGACGGAGGGAGGCTAGTGCTGACAGCTATGGTGAAGAAGGAGCATTGTGCCAGGCCACTGCTCCCACCACTTAGCATGGAAAAGCAACAATGCACAAGATAAGAAGGGCCTTCCCACTACCACAGAGCAACACTGCCATGGGGGAATTCGAGAAAGAATTGCTAATGGCAGGTAAGACTGCTTCTAAAAGAAAAAGCGTTGAACCCTATACAGTTTCTGTTCAGTTCTTTAGTTCTCCCAGGTTTTATAGCATTGCCTAAGAGGCTAACCAAGCTCTACAGTATTCATGAGTCAAGTAAGATTTAAAAGACAAGATTCAGAGATAAAAGTGACAAGTGTAAAAAAAAAAAAAAAAAAAAAAAAAAAAAAAAAAAAAAGCGGCAGGAATCTGGAATCCTCTGCTGTGTTGGATTTTTTTTCCTCAGGAACACAAACCGAATGAAGTTAAGAATCAGATTACACCTGAAATTAAAATGTATACCAAATAATAAGTGAACTTTAACTGCTGCTTTCACAAACCCAGAGATGCCAACACTTGAAAGTGAACAAAACAGCACCTGCCAAGCAAAATTAGGTATTTTTTTGTCAGGACGGTAAAATAGGGTCTGTGAAACTTAAATAAAAGTCAAATAAAGTTGAGGGAAAATATATATCTTTAGTATCAAGTGAAATCTACTTTTTCTTACCTGTGCACAAGGGCTGAAATAAATGTTGAACAGCATGTCTTTTCATTTAATGTTGATCTCAAATGCAACTCGTTTAGATCAGAAAGTCACTCCCTTTTAATTGTTAAAGGTCAAAAAAGAACTACGTACACTTTCAATGTTCTTGTTAATTTCTATTTTTGTGGCACCTTCCTTTCCCCTGTTTTTTGAGCTTTAGTAACAATAACAAATAATAACAACAAACAACAATAATAATAATAATAATAATAATAATAATAATTGAAACTACAAAAGCAGCCACACAAAATACCTTCAGTGCAGGCACACTCTTGAACTTGAGCTAGTCATCCACTAGTTTGGGCTTATTTGCAAAACTAAGAATTTAATATTGTAAATGTTTATTTTAAGCACAACGTTGACACGTTATGCTTCAATATGGCTTTCCAACACCTCCATAATTCACATAACTGGTACGCAGGTACTCATACGAACCAATAAAAAAATGCAGACTTAGTTATTTAACAGGAAAGCATTTATAATAAAGGCAGAGACAGTGCTCCTGGTTTGAAGGTGAGCTATGCTGTAATGTGTGGATTATTTCAGGTGAGTGGTGGTCTACAGGCTTTGTCAACAATGACCACAATCAATACACACCCCTACACGTCACTCGCTGCACAAGTGAAACAGAAAAGAAATATAGATGCTAACTTAATTTTGTTACCATTTTCTGCAATGTGAACTGTTGAACTGCATCACAACTGTTTAATTCACAGTAGTTTGTGGACCAACGAAATAGCACCTTGTCAAGACAGCCAATGAAACTGTGCCTTATTTATTCAATACGAACCTCACCAGCTTTAAAAAACGAAAGATTAAAAATAAATAAATAAATAAATAATAATAAATACAAAAATCACAGATCTTATTTGATCACATCAATAGCCCCGGGGGACTGAAGAAAAAGAGGAAAACCGCCAATTAGTGGAGATTTTTCTATAGTGCACATTTATCAAGGTCTTTACACTGAAATTTATACTGCACCTTTTTTGTGTGAATGCAGAATCAAACTTATTGTTAGAAAATGAGTAACACTTTTAATAAATGTAATATATGTAAATGTGTGTCTGTGCTGTTTTTTTTTCTTCCTTAAATGTCACTGGTCAGATGGCACTTGGCATCTGTCACTTTACGAACCACTGCCTTCCCATCACTTCTCTGCATGACTTGCACGACGCGCAAACGCACATGCAAGTGTTGTTAATGCAACAATCAATCATTCAAGATTCAGAGATGCTGTGATCTCCCCTGTTATATCCGTGTTTTCATTATCAAGTTTCACATTTCTCTGCGGTTCATTTTCTACTACGTCGTTTAAGCAGCAAAAGTCATTCAAAATGATCTAGACAAGATTCAGAACTGGGCAGACACATGGCAAATGACATTTAATATAGAGACATTTAATAGAGAAAAGTGTAAGGTACTGCACGCAGGAAATAAAAATGTACATTATAAATATCATATGGGAGATACTGAAATTGGAGAAGGAATCTATGAAAAAGACCTTTTTGTTGACTCAGAAATGTCTTCATCTAGACAATGTGGGGAAGCTATAAAAAAGGCTAACAAGATGCTCGGATACATTGTGAAAAGTGTTGAAT
Source organism: Polyodon spathula (assembly GCF_017654505.1). Lineage (NCBI taxonomy): Eukaryota > Metazoa > Chordata > Actinopteri > Acipenseriformes > Polyodontidae > Polyodon > Polyodon spathula. The sequence goes on along the minus strand of NC_054547.1, from coordinate 6,164,724 downwards.
TTAAATCAAGGGAAGTAATGTTAAAACTGTACAATGCACTAGTAAGACCTCATCTTGAATATTGTGTGCAGTTCTGGTCACCTCGCTATAAAAAAAATATTGCTGCTCTAGAAAGAGTGCAAAGAAGAGCGACCAGAATTATACCGGGCTTAAATGGCATGTCATATGCAGACAGGCTAAAAGAATTGAATCTGTTCAGTCTTGAACAAAGAAGACTACGTGGCGACCTAATTCAAGCATTCAAAATTCTAAAAGGTACTGACAGTGTCAACCCAAGCAACTTTTTCAGCCTGAAAAAAGAAACAAGGACCAGGGGTCACAAATGGAGTTTAGACAAAGGGGCATTCAGAACAGAAAATAGGAGGCACTTTTTTACACAGAGAATTGTGAGGGTCTTGAATCAACTCCCCAGTAATGTTGTTGAAGCTGACACCCTGGGATCCTTCAAGAAGCTGCTTGATGAGATTTTGGGATCAATAAGCTACTAACAACCAAACAAGCAAGATGGGCCGAATGGCCTCCTCTCGTTTGTAAACTTTCTTATGTTCTTAAGTTCGAATCTCTCCCCTGGGCTGAGAATTATGATATCCCCATTGGGAGTGTATGTTATGGCTGAGTTCAGTAGACTGCAAGTACACTTTGATGGTGCTGCTCTATAAGCGATACCCAATGGCCCATATAGTAAAACCACTTCCGAGCAGGAGCGAAAGGTCAGAAGCTCTCTCGTTCAAATCCTGATCTTCGCAGTTGCCAATCTTGGCTGGAGGCCCACACCAAGGTCTACACTAGCTTTTGTGCTTTTGTGGGCTGGGGAGGAAAATTGTCCTGATCACACTTCAGCAAACCCTACTGGTCAGGTGCCCCATGAGTTCAGATGAAAACTTCCCAGGCTGAGCTCTTTCCATTCGGGCTCAGCAGTTTCGTAGCATCGGGTACTTGAGGAGTTTTAAAAAGGGGAAATGGCTTCACAGTGGGATAGAAAGTCACCTGTTAATATCCAGTTCTTGCGATTGGGCATTTTTAATTGGGTCAAAACAAAAATCGGGTAATTTACAAATCGATAAAAAAATAAGTTAAAAAACATTTAACTAGTGAGTATAGCCACAAAAAAAGAAAAAAATACAGTACCTTGTGTTTTGACCCCAAACGGAGGCAAATAATGACTGATTCTTGAGAGTCGTTTAAAGTTCCGATCTAGAAACATTGGGGCTGGTCTAGTGAACCTGAAAAGAAAAACAAAAGGTACTTTACTGCATGGCAATATTTTGTCCAAAACAACGCTGTCATATTTCTTAGTTACTTTTAGTCAACTCTCTTTCGCTCTGCTTTACGGTACAGAGAGCGTACAGGCACATATTGAGACATGTACAAAACCAACACATTAGCACACAAGAGATCAGCTGACAAACTATGTACACTGTCATAGGTACATGATTGACGTCATCACACTGGCACTTTCCATCCATGGCATTGCATATTTTAGAGACTTCTTTTGAACTGTTCAGCTCTGCTGTAGGATTCTGCTCATGTGGCAAAGCAGAAAGTCTCCACAGAATGCCAAGACAACCCCTTCAAAGAAGTTCTTTAGAAGGTTTAGAACTGCTGTAGCAGTGCATCATCTCAATAGTATTGGAGCCAATATACTGCTGGTAATCAATACTGCTTAGGGAAAATTATTAAGTCAAGCAGACAGGCAGGCATTATCATTTTAGAATTTTAGTGTTTGAATTAATGGATGAAGCAATACAATTATTAGCCAGACAAACTGTTGTATAAAAACTATAAATGCAATATAAATATAGTATTCTGGCTCCAGGGGCGCAATATTTACATTATTGTGGATGGTGCTCTTCATATAGAAAATGTCTCAATTTTTTTTTTAATTTTTCAAAGTGCGTAATTTTACATACAGAGGCAGACATTCTGTTAGACTTAGAATGCTGTATGAAAAGACAGGATTGTAATTATGACCTATGACGGTAAAGGACAACTTAAAACATGTTCACTACCATATCTGAGGTGTGCTATGTTGCCCTAAACTGCGAAAGATCACTGTGGGACCTGCTCACTCAGGATGATTGTCTTAATTTACAAAGTGCAGTCTTAGCAGTGCCCTCTGAATCCACCCCCACCCCTCCAGACAGACAGGGCCCAAATTCCCTGAACCTGAATCACCCAAGAATGACATGCTTTAGGGCTGCTAGCACTTAAACCCTTTGATAAGTGATTTGGAGAGAGAAGTGGCTACCAGTCATTCTTGCCGTGCCCCCTCTGCTCTTTTGCAGTTTGGTCTGAGTCAGAGGTGTATAAACAGCTTGCTCAGCCCTGGGTAGAACATGTACAACACACTCTCAAACTCCTGGCCACGGAGGGACACACAACACACACACACAGATGCTTCCATCTGAAACTGAACTCTGAATGCTGCCCTGACCCAAGCTGAAACAGCCCTGCACTAAATCTGCGACAGAAGCAATTTCTTTCAGAAATGGAGACGGCTGGATGGCAAATTGTGATGCATGTGTCAGGGTAAACAGCAATTGTTTTTTATTACACCATCTCCCTGGACACACATACATCAACTGCTTTACACGCTGGCTTTAACTATAGATACTGAAACCAGACCAGTGAGGGACATATCGTTTGTTATGTTGTTTTACTGTAGTGTTGCATCAAACATGATGTTCTCTTTAACAGGCTTTTCCTGTAAATAACAGAGGGACTTTGTCAATGTCAGCCCAAATCTGAATTCCACACCCCTATGAATGAACCCCTACCATATAACAATGTTTCAACTTTGTCATAAAAAAAAAGGGAATAAAACAAAACAGAAAAAGGCAGACAGCGATGCCAGAAGTCCGCTAGCAAGCATTACAATTTTAAACCTGCATTTCAAACTCATCCCTTGGCCCCTTTGCCCAGTCTGGCAACCCTAGCCGGCAGCCTCATTGTGGAGCTCACTAAGACTCAGGATGGACAGATCCCAATTACGAGTGCTGAAAAGTTTAATGGTTCGAGACGAATGGTTTTCGTTGAATCTCGCTGTCTCCAAACTGGAACACGGTGAGGTTTAATGGAGCCTGAAGGTTGCCAATTACTGTCCCTGTTCTAAATTCTCTGAAAAGGTTACCTGTCAGTCAGGCTGTTTACCTGCACAGGCCACATTACACTTAGGTATTTCTCCCCTGGAAGGACAGTAGTACAGGGTTCAGCAGGTGTGGAGAGGATTACTCTAGTGCAGAGCAGTTCACACACTGGAAAACACATGGACTCCAAGCTTCTGCGCTACAGACTTTTCTCTGTCAAATTATATTCACATAATTTGTTTTAAACATATAGACCTCTAGCATGTAATGTGAATCAACCACACACTCACATTCTCAGCTAGGATGATTGCTCTGACCCCAGGTCCAGTGGTTTCTCACACGTTCACGTTGGAAGGCACCATGCTCTATATTTACAATTGTACAGATTTGTATGTTGCACCAAGCTGCACTGTATGCTTTGTCACTTCAATGGAGCTTGAAATAATATCCCCATCACTGAACCAACTGTGAACGCCTTCTAACCTGTCCTCTCTGCTAACTACTGTGCCAAACTGCCCCCAATATTGCCAGCTCTTCACATAATCCTACTGTTTTTGGAGGGGAGGTCGGCAAGCCTTTATTTTATCCATGGAGATAAATATTTTGTAATTAACCTTGAAGGGCTGCTTAGGAGACCAGGGACAGCAGCAGTACATAAAGGTCTCACAGCTTCAGGATCCAACTTGGAAAGGACCATTAAACAGCTGTGTGTGAAGCATGCCTCTGTGGGCTGCAGAGGCATTTACTTTGGAGTGGGGCTGATTTTTCCCATGTATAATACCGACAGCCCTCTGTATAAACAGGAGATACAATTACAGGTAATTTGTTCACAAATTGGTTTTGGGGGGAGAGGGGGGGTTAGGGTCTTACATTGTAGCTAAAAATTTTCTGCTGAAAGAATTTGGATTTGGTTCATTAAAATAATTGCAACATGCTTAAAACAGCAGTGTTAGCCATTTCTAAAAACCCTAAGAAACCGGTGTAAGCCAGGCCTCTAAATCATCCTCCAAAGAACCAGAGCAAATGTGCCAAAACAAAGTACCATTAATTAAAAGGGCAAAACCTTTTTTCTTAGTGGGGGCGAGATCAAACATATAAAATTCTACGCAACCTGACAAGGTTCTGTCTGCCATAAAACTGCTATCTCTCACTGGGGGCGATAATATTTTTGTAACCGGTCAGCCTGAGCTGAAATAAGACATATGATTTAAAACTGCAATCCATTCATCATTGATGACCTGGTTTGCTGCCATAGGTACAGAACTCCTGAGCACGAATACTGGCCACTGTCCTTAACGTTAACATTTAAACAAAGGGAGGGGGCTGCTTAAAGTGTCCTGACTTGTCTCCATCCTGCTCCACACTGCCATAGTGCAGGCGCCCCTTCGGTTCTTTCTTTCAAGGACAGTGGCTATTATTCATGCTCAAGGAGTTCGATACCTATGGCAACGAACCAGTTTATCAGTGATTTTATTAACTCAAACTTAAGTTCCTTACTGTAGTCTTTACCGGGAATTCTTGTTACATGAACTGTGCATAGCGAACTGGCAGCTTCAGTACCATTCATAGAGGGTACAAAACACTGTGCTGTAGCCTAATAAGGATGGCCTTTCAAACAGTACACTGTTCCACATAATGCCATTTCACTTGCATTCTCGTTATAGCACAGGCTCTTTTGTATGAAGACAGACTACAGGGTTATAAGTAGGTAGAACTCTTTTGGGGCGGTGCCACACCAGTGCAAGTGTGCATTGTGTGAATGCAGGACACAGTAGTTGTGCTTCTGAGCTGCTGACTCACAGCAAACTAACAAATGGGTACTAAAATAGCAGGATCGTTACAACAAACCTCAAAATCAATGATTCTACCTTTACTCCATCAATCACTGGCTTGTATGCTCCACAGACTTAAAAAGTCTCAAAAAATGTTGACAGTGCACCAAGTCCCCCTTCTTCAGAGAATGAATGACATTAATCACTGGGGCATAGGACTGGGACTCTTTCATTGGGCTTGTCCATCTGAATCAGTCTTTAAAAAGAGTCATCTCTCAACCAAACCCCTTTGCCATCTGTAAACAGCTGGACAGGCGCTACAGTAGTAGAGCAAATGTACTATTAAAATGAACATAAAACAATAAAAAATACACATATAGCCTTAGATCACAAATCACAGGAGTTTTAATAAACCAGGAGCAAAAAGTCTGTATACTTAACAGCACTCTCAACACATACAATTCTGCTTCCTGTTTTTTTGCATGTTTGCGTTTTACTTATCTGTATGTAAATTGTTGCAGGATACACTGGAACGTGTTATAAAACCTTTTTTCAGAGGTCTAAAAAAAAAAAAAACTTCTTTAAATGTTAAGCTGTTAACACAGATGGAGAACCTCAATGTAGCCATACATGGGGAAATGCGACAGCATCCCATACCGACAAACAAAGATGAATACTAGGAAGTGAAATTCATATAGGAGGCTGTAACAAAAGTTTAAAACATTTAAATATTCCTCAAAGACAATGAATTCTGGCAACCCACTGTGACTTTTGCCAAGCAAATGGCCACTAGAAACTTCCGGATGTGGAGCACAGCTATGGCATGAGATCAGAGGCACAGACAAACCTCTTCAGTGAGAACCTAAATACGTTAATTTAAATCTTGGGTTTTTTTTTTTGTCTTCTTTAAAAAAAATAAAAAATACAAAAAATTGTAAAATAAATTAAAAGTTACAATCGAGGTCCCTGGCACACAAAGTAGCATAACATTCAGTTTCACTTCAAAAACAAGGGAATACAGTCAATCTGCGAAAACCAATTAATACAGACAAAGCAAATATGCATGTATTTCCGTTTCATAACGTTAAGATTAGGCATTTCTTTTTAATCACCACCAGCCTTTGTGCTCCAGCAAAAGAAAGCAAGCTGGATGATGTTGCAACCCATGTTGTTCCTTCTGTTTAACACGGGCTGACTGCAATTCCTGTCCACACCAGACTAGTGGAAAGGGGAAGTACTTGGGGGTCACTGTTCGGTTCCTGCGATCAAGCTTTGTTGTCGACTTGCGGGGTCACTAGAAACATTTTTTATTCAGTCTCATTATGTTTATTCTGTGTGTGTACCCTGATGAATGCACATCTTTTACAGTACGTGGCTCTGATTAAACATTTCTTTAGCTACCACATGTTGAATATTATCGGTAATTTAGCATGGAACATGTTTCTGTATACTGTATTTACACAAACAAAAAAACAAAACAAACAAAAAAAAAAAAAACTACAGAGTCCAAATAAACAGCATTGCCACAATGCCAAAAAATCAGCATTCAGGAAAGAGGAGAGAATTATTATTTTTTTTTTTTAATGGATTAAATCTATGAAACTGTTTAGAAGGTTGTTGGCTTTAAAAACATTAAAAAAAAACAAAAAACAAACACACGACTATTAGTCCGAATTGGTTCGATTTTTTGATCTGTCTCAGGTTTCAACAGCATGCTGAATGGGACTTCCATAGGCTTCCATTGCTATTTTGGCTCGCCAATCTCTTATCGAATCTGCAGCACAGGGTTTTCTCTCTGATCAAAGGGCACACTGCTCTGGATACTGAAATTGTTTGTTTGTTTACACCATTAGTAAAAGGGCCCCTGGATATAGATTTTAAAAGCACCCTCAGTTAGTTAGTTGTTATTGCCAAAACAGCAAGAACGCACTGCGGTTTAGAGATTTGTGCTCTCAGCTGCCTTTTATATACTGAAGAATTAAATTGAAGGATTTAATCACTTTCTTATTTCTTACGTCCTAGTCTGCTTCGATTCCTACGGCAGTCTTAAATAACTAGGTTAAGGAGTTACAAATAAAATCACAGAATTTAAAATGAATGCTTCCGGATGCTCAGCAATAACCTGCTTCAACAGACTGTCCGATACCCTACAGTTTTACTTTTTTTTGTTTTTGTGATGTGTTGCAAAGTCTAAAAGAAACCCCTTTTGTTTGGACTTCAAAAGACCACATGTTGCAAAGATACAGTTATGATTGTAGTGGACACATAAGACCAAAGCAGGCAAGCAGAGCAGGTTGAGGGTATAAGAAAAAGGATTGAATATGGTAGCAAGCAATGCATAATTGAATGGTCCGGGTCTTGGTTTGGGGGGAGAGGAGTGTATTAGGGAGATGTTTTATAGAGATTGTGTGATCTTCTGCCTTTTTAAAGAATTGTGCAACCTGAGCACAATTTATAGGAACCCCAGGTTAAAACAAATCTAAGCATTTTAAATCCATGTTAATGCAAACTTATCCCAATCAGGTCTTTCATTTTAAAGTTGACAACCTTCAGCTATATAAGTCTGAATACCTCTCAGATTTAGTGTCTGATCTCAGCCTCTGCTGCTTGGGCTACAAACGTACTGACATTTTCCTACCCTACATACACAGGATGCACAACCGATTTAATGTTCGCAAGCCATTAGTGTAGAAAATGTATAAATCATTCCCCTGCAGAAGCTTCAATGCTACACTTCCAGTACACCACATTCAACATCAAGAGGTTGCATTAAGGAACACCAGGGGGGAAGGCAAGCCAAATGCAAAGCTTCTGGGTGCTGTAGTACTTGTAACGGAAAATAAATATGAGAAATAAATACACATTTATCTTTTTACATGAAGCAGAATTCCAAGAAACAACTGACTGCATTAAAAAATTTTTTTTTTTAAAAACGGACAAAAAGGTTTGGTTTTTTGGTCATTTTGTTCCCCTAATAGCCATGTAAAAATAATGCATGTTTATATTTTTTATATATAGGAAAATATTAGATCAACAAATTATGTTAACTTTTATTAAATACTGGAATCATTTTGTGTACTTTAACATTGTTACCTAACTGGTGCCTGGCCCATAGACCCTAATTTTTCAGGGAGAGAAGCAAACTTCCACATCCCAGATTCCCAGCTTAATCAGAAACCTGTCACATTCCTTCCATTTCCGTTTCTGCAGAACGTTAAAGGGCTCCAAAAGACTCAGATCTGAGAGCCTTTCCCGCAGTATTACAAACTCTTGAAGAAATACAGGGAGACTTTCAGAGGGGGGTGAGGGAGAACTACAAACCAGCTCTGCAAAAAGATGAGATAATGTCCGTATGTGAAAGCACCAGACCAGCAGCCTGGGTCGAGGGCTGTGGGAATAGGCCGATTGGAGAAGACAGACGCTCTAGCCTCAACACAAATCTGGGAACCAATAGAGCGCATAGCACAGACACACAAACAAGGTCCTCTGCAAAGTTTCTGCGTTTATGAGAATCTCATGTTGCCTGTGACCCACAGGTCAGTCTTCAACATATATACTATACACAAGTATGACATCCACGGCTCTACTGTATATACAAAATTGTATGAAAAAGTAGATCAGAATGTCCTACATCCACTAGACTGTATGTATAATTAATAATAAGTGATGTATGTGAAGGCAAACGGACAGGTTTCTCCTTATCTCCACAGATTATGATACTTTAAATTACTTGTGCAAGACAGTGTGCTTACCAAATTTCATCACAATTAGATGTATGACGTGTGCCTCCATAATACCCCAGTTGCAGGCGATATGCATCTCCTACTGTATCCGGCTATAAAGTAATAAAAGTTTATACAGATACCCAGCCTTTGATAAGACTTTCTAAACCCCAGGTGTCATTTTTTGCAGTTTTGTTCACTGACCAAACTTGTAATAAAACCTGGAATGGGTGAAACTGCTATGCAATTGGAGTCTTATTTCTACCCTTGTGCTATTAAATTGTACAATTAGAATACCTTGGTACTGCTAAGCTTTCAACTGTTATTTTCTAACCTGTTTCCACTTGTCCCCAAACCTCCACTGTAAGAGAGACCTTTTTGTCTGTCTTCGTTCACAATTTTACATTTTTCAGATTTTGAAACATGTCATATTTCAACAAACGTGTATTCCGTGACTACTAACATCTTTTCATGACAACAACCAACTTTTCTTTTAGGGAAATATTTAATAGTAATCCTCCAGAACTGCAGTGTAAAACCCATTCCCAGACTCTTGGCTCTAGGTTCCCACCAAACTCCAGCCTGTCGCTCTGTAACCCTGTTAAACTTAGGAGTTGATTTTCTCTGCTCTCCGTTGTGTTCAGAGCTTCTCTCGCACCCCAAGCGGCTTCCACAATCGCGTGTCTACAGCATGCAGCAAGAGCCAGGGAGCAGGAAGACCCGTAGCCGCCTCACGCACTGGGAGGTAGGGACAAACCGGGGAGCGGCTGAGCCAAAATGAGCTTCTACACCAATCAACAGCCTGTCCCATTCCCAGAGGACAACACCATCGTGATCTGTGAGAGATCCATTCTGACAGCAGTACACAGGTAAAGCACTTTAATAGCATAGAGCCCTTTCACAGCCTGAGTTATTCAATTTGCTCTTAGAGCTCTTTCTCCAAGTTCCACCCCCCAACCCCCACCTCCCCTAGCTGGGTGACTCTTTAACCCATCTATCTCTTAAAATCTTCTAGTTCCAATACATCCATTGTCTCCTACTGAATGAGGAACTATCCGATTCCGCCACTGCATTGCATGCTGGTGAAAAAATTATTTGCAATATAAGAACAGCAGGAGCAGCTTCAGGGTCCATCTAGTCCTGGTACCACTTGATTTTTTCTCAAGTGCTAGTGCTACAGCACACAGTTGGTGTGGTATCGCATTTCCCTGTATCGGAATTGTCTGATGTTGGGCTGATTAAATGACAGCTCTCTTAACTTTGTTCCATCACTCTTTCATTCAGGAGAGCTGCCTGGCTGTATCAGGTTCACCAGATCTAACAAACAGGGAAAACCGCACTTCACCCAATGCCCATCGGCTGCAATATCACCAAGATCCAAGAAGTGTAATCGAATTGCAGGCCCGTATGGACAGGTCTGATGACAGTATAAGAGGCCCATAGGATTACAATATAACACCTGACCAATTATGTCACAACATAACTAGAACTGAGCACACTCTAAGCAGGTTTGACTGGGATTGATGTAACTTTTGTTCCAATCCATTCATAAATACTGTCTCACTTCACTTGTCTGCACTGCATATTAGAATTACTTAAAAAAATTAAAAAAAACAACAGTAAACATCCCGAGGACAAATCAGATAGTGGTAAAGAATTGGTTCATTAATAGTATCAGAATTTTCTGTCTGACAATAAATTAAATAAATAAATAAATAAAGCACTATTCACAGCGAGACAATACTACATTAGCACATAAACTACTTTAAGTTCTCCTTATCAGCATTGCCTTACTGTCTGTCGCTTGGCTTCTTTCATGGGTTTTAATCTCTCTGCTAGGCTCTGACTTCAAGCCAATGCATCTCTAACGCTACAGCTCAGCCCTCTATATTCGGAGTAAACTAGATTAGTACCGACATAAAGCTTTTGTCTTGAATGAACAAATACAAAATGAAACCATACATGGTACTGTTACCATAATAGCGTGTATAATGTCCACCTCCATTTAAACACGCATGGCTGACAACTGTTGTGCAGCCGGCAGAATCTCTTGTATATTACCCAGGTAGCAAAAACACCAGAGAATACTGTATCTGTAAAATAGAAATCTGCTCTTTCCTACACTACCTGTTATTCAATCAATACGAACTCAAAAACAAACTTGAAAAATTTAAATCTGCTGGTGCGTTGTTTTGATTACGTGACAAGATCTTAACCCAAATATACTGCACATCACATTAAAAAAACATGAAACCTGCATATAGCGTGCAGGACAAAAATCAATTTACAAAATGAGCCAATAACACCAAACAGTCTGTCCGAGAACATCACCTTTCAGTCTGCTTTCCAAAGGCAAAACCTTCCGTTTTCGTTTGTTCAGTAATTATTGTTGAGTAAAAAGCAAGATAATTATATTAAATGTTTAGAAAATCTATTCAAAGTTGGATTTATAATATAAAGTAATGACTTCAAGCTGAAGCCTTGTATCAATGATTTTATTCCATTAGCTCAGTGATCAAAAATTCCCTTCTGCAATTTCCCTATTATGGTTTCTGGTCTGTGATCTAACTATAAGGCTGTGGGGCGCAGCACACTAAAATGAGCGTCAGATGCAGAATCCAGAATACATGACATTTCTTTATTTATTTTAAATTTGTCTGCTTTGGAACGGAAAGAAGAGATCAATCTAGATCTGCTTGTAGACTTCAGCACGAGTCGCACAGGACTAAAAAGCAGGTGTCCTCAAGAGTTGGTCAAAAGCACACATCGATTAGTTTTTAATCAAGTCGGTAAATTAAAAATTGAGCATGATTTGTAAACACTGAACCAGGTGTAAATAACTGATTTCGTTGTACCTTCTTTTCCACAGGCAAGAACAACCATTTCGTTCTCTGAGTGATATGTATTTCCATACAAATCTTCAAATGCACTGTTCAAATCATTCATTTTTTTAAGCGTGGACAATAATGTTTTCTATTTGCCTGTCCCTACATGCCCAATAGTAGCTGTATAATCTCATGACAGGTCGTACCAATTTTAATGTAATATTATGGTTTACTGTGAAAGCTGGCATTGCTTTGAGGCGAATACCCCAGAAATGCTATATCAATTTAACATAACTCTGACATGGTCGATTTGCATGGGAGTAAAAAACACAGGACGTTTGAGTTTGAAATTTAACAGAAGGTCCAGATGTCCTGTAAAAAAAAGTCAGAGGACCTCTGACAAAATTATCTGGCCTAGAAAGAAATCTATGGTTCGCACAGGACTACATTTCATCGATTTCGGTAAAAAATTCCAAAACCACCTGTTTATGTGGTGATTTTCAGTCCCGTGCGAATCAGACTTTTGACTGTCTTTCTGCACTGGGAAACTGAAGGAATTCCTTTCAGCCTCAGATTTATGATAAGGGGGTGGGGGTGAGGGGGCTCCAATTTGAAACACAAATGGGGTTGATCTAAAAGATTAGAACCAATTAGTTATGCATGTGTATCAGCTATTACATTTTTTACATGACCCCTTACTGGGAATTATGTAACCCACTACCAATGCTAACTGTAAAGATACTGTATTTTTCATAGACAGCCCAAAAACTATGTAAAAACTCACAGACGGTATGCCACAAACCAACCTCTCTCTTTACAGAGCAATGAATCGATGAATGAATGAATAGCGAAAAACACAATAGCTTCCTTTGATACACATTTCCAATCTGCAAGGCTTTTTAATTTTTATACCACAGTTTAAAATTATATTATGTCCTAGTTTGTTTCAAGTATTATTAAGTTTAATCGACACAAGTTTAGGGGAAAAAAAAAATCTATTCATTATTTATGTATATAACAGGAAGTCATGCTTAAAGTAACAATCAAAGTGTGTTCCGAATTGCCAAAGAACCTTGGATCTGTGGTAAAATGCACTACTATTAAGAGTCGAACAGCTCTGCTACCTGACTTTAGTTTTAGTTGTAATTAGCAAATCTCCTGGTATGTGAACCTTTTCTTGGCACCTGCCTCCTCACTCTGCACATGTGGTGTTAAATTGTGATGTTCTGTATAGCAGAATGTGCGTTACACATTTCAAAAGTCATTTATGCAGAATATTTGTTTTGGATATTTTTGCAGGATATTTGTCATTCATAAATGTTGTCACAGAAAAGAACACGAACATGGCAATTGTTCTGTATGCATTCCAAGCAGTGTTTGTTCGAATATGTATCCCAACACATTCACACATTTATGTATCACAGTATGCCATATATAAAAGGAGCTGCGTTTTTGTGAGGCGCTGCCATTACGGATTCTGACCTCACCAATGTTATATTCAGTCACATGCACAACACAAAAAACTTAAAACACAGTGCTGTAAAAAGGACAGAAAAAACACTGCCCTTTGCAAATCAGAAATAATAAACCCTATATCACAACTTAACCACATCTATTTATATCCCAATCGTTTAGTGTTAATCGTTAATAGTGCTGTACTTGTGGCCTATTGTATAGATCAATGGCATTCAGCACCAGTAGCTCACTGTCTTGGAAAGGGGCTTTAAAAGCTAATGACATCACAGTCAGTCAATCAGCTTTTTATCCTTGTGGCTTAAGAGCGGGTTGACTCACTTCACCCTAATTGTGTGTAAGAGATGGTGGCTACAACACCCTGTCCTCAGCAAGCAACGGAAAACAAAGAACTGTGTGGTTTTGAAAGTGGTTTCTTTTTCTGTAGGTGGTGACGGAAGTTGGTCATGAATTAACCTACACATTCCCACTTATGAAAAAGGCATTCTACACAATCCAAGAGGCATTACGATTAGCCATCGCTCTCCGTTGTTTAAGCGTAACATACAGTGCTGCCTCTCAAAAGCTCCCCAACCCTACAGCCCATTACAGAGAAACTGCATTGAGCAGCAGCAGCAGTTACACAAGGGTTAAAGGGTTTCACCACATTCAAATGATTGAGAATGAGAAGATCTGACAACTGTGTTAGAACTCTTCACTGTTCTGTGTAGCATCCCATTTTACTTTAAATACCCGCATTTTGGCTGCTAAAATTCTACCAATAAACTTCAGATTTTCTGAACACTTCTGGTGTCTATATATAGGAAAAGCTTTGAAGAGTATAGCAGTACAAAATATTTTAATTGACTGTTGCCAATTACCTAGTCCTGTTGCAGACACAAGCACAGTTGGCTCGTGTCATCTACAACTTTAAAATACACTCCATAAAATGATTTTCAGTAATACCGCTTAATGTTTGCAGCTACTGTATATGACACTAAACCCACTGATAGTCCTTTAGCTGACGTACCACTGATTGTTTCACACCATTTTCCAAAAGGCAGCTGCGGACCGAACAAAAAGGGACTGCTTACTTTGGATAGATGGCCGTCATCTTGGCTGCTGCGTACCCAGGCTTACAGGCTCCCTCGCTGAGATTGCCATATTTGTATGTTAACTCTAGTGGGCTATAAAACAAACAGAATAAAACAGAAAGGGTTTAGACAGGCAATGAAATGGAAAGTGTGTCTTTCACAGGCAACAGCAAAGTGAGGTTTCCTTATGCGAGTCTACCTGCGACTCCCGAGTGGCGCATCCAGTAAAGGCGCTCCGCATGGAGTGCAAGATGCCCTCTATAGCCTGGAGATCACAGGTTCAAATCCAGGCTATGTCACTGCTGAACGTGACCCGGGGATCCTAGGAGGCAGTGCAGTATTGGCCAAGTGCCACATTACCTATTACTCATTCTCCCTGACATACACTAATGTTCACTATATATTCACTTATATATTTTCTATCTATATATCATGTTTACAGAATAATTTTCTTAAAAATATAAGGAAGGGATGGGGATGGGGATGGGGATGGGGATGGGGGGTGATGTTTCCATGTTGCAGTTCTACTTTGAAGTAATTGTTTATGATCTTCCTTCGTGGGAGTTCATGTCAAGTTAAATGTCTATATGATGTTGCATAAATAATTCTGAGAAAAAAAAATGCCTGGTGTGGATTGCCACTTATCAACAGCTCATTTCTCATAACAAAATCTTACTCTCAGTAAAAAGAGGTCAGACCTGCATAAAAAAAAACTCCTCCTGCTCCTCGAAAAGGCAGCTTTTGACCTGCTCGTTAATAACCTGCTTAAAATTAGTCAAACTCAAATAAACAGGGCTCGGAGAGGCAGACGCCCTGTAATTCAGGTTTCCTGCCTTCTCTCTAGTCCCGCTGAAGCGAACCTGGTATCAAGTGATTATTGGCTTTGGAACCATTTCAAACTCCCCACTGATCCAACAAGCTCAGGATTCCTTCTGCTGTTCAGTGTGGAGCCTGTGCTAGTTCAAAAACCTGTGTATGCACGTGTGTGTGGGAGTGTTTATTGTAAAACGCACTGAGGATAGTACAGTAAATACAATATTTGGCCTTCTCCCCTACAGTATACAAATTTGTCCTTAAAAAGGTAGCAGGGATACCAACATTGTTCTATTTATATAACTAAAGATAATATCACGATAGTGTTTTGGAAGCTTTCTCCCTTGCTGAAGCTTAGTAAAGCGCATCCTGCAGATACAATCCAGCAAGGCGCTTCAATATATTGTCAGCTGCAGTGGTTATGTCTTTCAAGTGATACGCAGAGTTTATTTTATTGAAATAATAGAACGTTTTATCTTTTACATTTAGGAGTGTCCCATAACCCAGTGCCTACATGGTTTCACTATTCTAATAAGCTGTGTAAATGCTGCACTGGCAATCACTTCTGTTTTATACTGCGCTCTTTCACGTGTGTGATAGCTGCATGCCACACAGACCATCACCTCTCATGACAGGTTGTGTTTAATGAAGCTGGTTCTTTCATCAGTGATAATCGGAGTGTAACCCATTATCCACACCGTCAGTCTGGAGGTTCCTGTCCCACCACCCTGCCTCAAGAGACATTGACCATGCAGACGTGTTACGAAAAAACAGGAACATAGAATCCTGAGAACTTTGCCGGGGGTAAAAAAAAGTGACCTGGCCAAAACGCGTGTTCTTTAAACCTACATTTTGACGAACAAGGGTGCTTTACACTCAGCAATTTTGTTTTAGATCGCTTTTACCCTGAATGATTAAAACTAGATGATTAATAAATAATTACACCAAATTCCATTCAAAACAAACAGGGCTTTAGAATTCACTGTAAATGGAGGGTAAGCAGTTCAAAATAAATTACCAATGTAATTGCTGTATGATGTAACTGCTGTGCACAAACAGAGGGACTCTGTTGGCACTCACTAGATATCTTAATGTGGAATTGTGCGATTTCAGCAGTGCGGTTTTTACGTCCGAGTGCAGTAATGCGTCTGTTGGTTACTGCTACTTGTCTCCAGAATCCAGTTAGATGAATTTTTCGCCCAGTTGGTGTACATTTACAACAGTGTGTATATTCTTTGATTTCTTTTTTTTTTTTTTTTTTTTTTTATGTTAAATGTAATTGCAACTAAGCCTGTAGCTAAAGTAATGGTAACACGTGGCTATAAATGCCAAACAACATCTTTCATGCTAAAGGAGAAATCTGTGCAATCCAACGCATCCACGTGCTTGTGTACGACACAGTGTGTATTGTTCCTTTTCTAGCACAGGTCACATCACCCTGCCACCTGAAACATTAGAGAAGATGCACGAAACAGCCCCAGGTGGAGATACACTCTTTGTGTGCTTTCTGTCAGAAGAAATGTGGGCGCTCAATGTTTCAACTGCAATGGTTAAAATAAAGGATGGCTCTGTGATTGAGTCCACTAAGAGACTGGAAAGATGTTTGTCAGATTTGTCTGAAAAATACAATATCGTTTACTGTAAGAAATGTAAGAAAAGTAGAAAAAGCACATCTTATTGGTTTCGCAAGTAGAAAGGGTCATGCACACAGCAACAAAATAAAAGGTGCAGGCATATTGTGTAATATAGGGTTTACTTACAGTTTAGTATCAAGTTTCACCAGGAAGCCTAGTTTGTCATACGCTGGGGAAAGAAAAATTAAGAATAAAATTAGTTTACACTACAACGCAAGTATTGTGCAAAGGATACAGATGTGCATTTTTTTCCCTACAAAACTCAGTAGAATATTAAGGAAGCTGGCAGCTTGACAGTGTACTTTTTTTTAATTTTTTTTATTTAAAGGCTTAATAAAAGTTTGCTTTAAACCAACACATATCTGAATGCTAGGCCAAAGCTCCTCCCCACCCAGGCTATGCTGCCTCTTAGACCTCAGGTCTGGAACACACTGGCCATCTATGAAAGAGCAAATCAGAGCATTGGCACTATGCCAGCCAAGCATGCAGGGCTAAGGACAAAGCCAGCCAAACAGACAGTGCTTCTCTACAAAAGGAAAACCAACATTAAATTCCTACTAATTCCTTTATGTCCTGCTGTGAAAAACGATGCCGGATAACATCTCCACAGTTTCCTCTCTTGGCACTTCAGGCAAGGAACAGTACATCAGAGCAAATAAAAATAAATCAACAACATTTAAAACAGGAGATAAGAAACTCCAAAGTCAGCAATTTTGTAGCTACGGTCAAGGGTCTCGTCTGACAAATGACTTATTAAAACACCCTGATATTCTGTTGTCAGTACAGAAAAAGAAACTGGAACTGCATAGAAATTAAACAAATAATCAAAAAAATCTGAAACCAGTTATACACAGTGGTATATTAAATAAAGTTCTACCACACAGTACACTGGGAATAATCCTTATTATACATGGAGTGGAATCATTAAAATTCCAGAACCACAAACAATAAGCACTGCTCTTCTGGAACTACTAAATTCTTCAGACTGACCCCTTAAAACTTGTGTTTCCAGCAGAAAACATGTATCATATGTTTACTGGTGCTAAAGTAAGGGAATATATTTAAAAAATAATTCTGTCACATTTACATTTCTCTCTCATATAACTTCCTAATCTCTTTACCTGACCTCCTCCTTAAAAAGGTTAAATAATAATAATAATAATAATAATAATAATAATAATAATAATAATAATAATAATGCTTACATTTTACTATTACAATAGTCTTACTGGTGAGGATACAAGAACATCCAATCTTTGGATTGGAAAATTACTAAACAATTCAAACTATACTATTGTAGTCAGACAGGCATGCACCTGGTTTAAATGAACTTGCATTCTCACAGTCAAACTAGAATCATATTCAAAAAACTACTATCATTTAAATTCTTTATTTAAATAGTGCTAGGAAGCTTAAGACAACATTACCATACTGCGGATCCAAAACAGACCAACTTTAATTAACTTCTTACCTGGACGGGAAATTACAAGCAGCTATGAATAGTTACTTGATTGGTTTGAATGAACTCCCTTATTGATGATGATGTTTTAATCAAATCAAAATAAATACTGTTCCCAATCTGTGCCGAGATGAGCTTTAATTATTTCTCCAGAGAAAAAAAATAAAAATAAATTGGGCCGAGGTTAACAAGGTTTTTAAGCAGCAGTACTAGCTGCAGACTGTGGCCACACACAGTGAAACCAGCAGATAGATAGGGTCCATGGTTTAACTGCAGCAGGGATCAGGCAATGCGGTTGATGGGGGCGAGAGGTTCCCTTTCGCCAGAAGCTATCACAGCAAGAATTGGAAGGTTCAGTGTCCCCGTTTAAAGTCCTTACAAAAGCAGTACTGGTAAGACATAGTAACACACATAGGGATAGATTTAATTAGTTTTTTCTACACTTATATAAACTTTGCCTTAGAATTTTTAACATAAATACATACAAAAAACAAAAGCTTCCAAACTATAAAATACACAAATCAGAAGCTTAATTTAACAGGACTCTGTAGCCACCAGAGTTTAAGCTCAAACTCCCAATTATAAAACATGTCCTCCTCCACTATCCCCAAAAGTCATGAGCTATCCTGTTTAAACATGAATTATCATCAGGGGTCATATAACTAGTCCCCTGTTTCCCACAAGGGTCTCATTTTGTAAGAGGAGAAGGCGATTTAAGAAAACAGTCAAAGCTTTACTTAGTAAGACTTTAAAAGTACTATCCAGTGTTTCTAGGAGAAAAATTGCTTTCATAATAAAAATGATAATAATAATAATAATAATAATAATAAAAAAAAAAAAAAAAAAAAAAGTAAAAAGCAATTCATTAGCATGTCTGTCAACAGCACATGTTCCTTGGTGGCCAAGAGAGTAATTTAAAACTGGCCAGACTAATCAAAAATTAAATAAAACTAATGAACCCCTCATTACTACTGAACTTTTAACCAGGAGTATTCAGTGAGGAAACACACTTCTTTCAATGCACGCTTTCGGGTCAGATTTTTGCAAAATTAAAAACGATGAAACAACATTGAGGGGACACTGAAACTTTCAACGGTTAGGTTGGCCAGGCCAGCTATATTATTTGCGGTAGCAGTGCAATGTTGGGAGGTAAGGCTGCTTTATCAATATGCAGTGATGAACTCAAAACATAATCATCATTCAACAAACACGCCTAGACAAGACTTGAGAAAATGTGGTAGCCAAAAATACATAAAAAACAAGTGTAGCTATTATCCATCTTTCCTATCATGGATGGGCAGATACGTTTATCTGGCTTGTACCTCAATGGTTAAAGTGCAGATGGTTGTACACAGAGAAAAGCACATTTAACAATGCTTGTGATGTGGACCTACAGAACATGATCACCTCCCAACATGGCCACCAGGTCTGAATATATTTGGGTATTTTTTGGGGGGGCTGTACCTGAGCCTACTGTTCGTCCCACGGAGACAAATGGATCCCCCTCAGAATCTGCAACACAAGAGTGGCAATTCAGCTCGGCACATTATTCAGCTGGCAGTTAACTGGACCCAATCACAAACCAAGAGAACCCAATTTAGAGTTGTCCTTAAACTTGTCTCATGGTTTCATACTAAAACTGTGCATATGTGCTGCCCTGCAAATAATGGATAGCCACGGCAGGTACTGTACCCACACAAAGATGTTAACAAACCTGCGGCACATCACTCGAGCCTCGACAGACTGCATATGCCCTTACAATACATTGGATTTTGGTTGATCCTTGAAAAGATGGCTCATGTTTCAATCTCTGTTTTTTCACCTCATCGGAGAACCTCCCACCACCAGGTGACAATTTCTGAATGTGCGTTAGTGAGTCCCACATCACCCCCCTCAGAATCTACCACTACCCTACATTGATAGCAAGATGATCTGACATGCATGCTAGGGCTTTCACTGTATCCCAAGTATCCCCCGACCACACAGTACCTTCCAACACAATGAAAAAAAAAACAGGTACTGTAGATTGTGTTGCGGATTAGGATAACACGAGCAACCTTTCCCACAAAAACAACAAGACAGACGAGAGCATCCTAAGCACAAACCCTAACAGCTCAGCATGACAACACAATAACACCAATGAACGCTGGCTGACTGAAGCATGTCTGGGCGCCCCAGTACAGCGATATCGCTTACCCTCTACATCACACACAGTGCTAATGTGCTGGTACAGCAAATGAGGTCCAGGCTTATTTAGGGATCCAACTGTGCACCACTGTGTCAGTGACTTTATATTCATTCAAGGGAAGTGCCTGGTTGCCAATAGCTTGAACAGTCAAGTTTCTACCCAACATGTTGCTACTCCCGGTGATCATCTACTCCATAGGCACCTTACTCACAGTAGTGATATCATACCCAATGTGTCACAGATATTTTCTGCTTTAATAAGACCATTCATTGCATAACATATGCTCTTGTTTATTTTTTTTTTTTTTTACATTTCTTCCTATGTGCATCATTAGTTGTAGTGATGTACAGCCATGTTTAAATAATCAGGATTATATTACAAAGATATCTTGAGCCAGACGTAAACAGTGTGAAAAAATATAAATAAAAAAAGATCCCTTCAAGACTCGTTGTCCTGCCGATTGTTCCATCTACTAAATCCTGCATGCTCCTACCCTTGTATGGATGTGGATTTATATTGGACAGTCCTTCCCCAATAAAAGATCCAGTAAATTCTTTGAGGGTGACGAAGCAGCCTGATGCCTGATCTCACGTCACAGTTAAAGGAAGCAGGCCCCGATGACTTCAGTCTCACTGTGATGCAATGCAATGGTCCCTATAGACTTCATTTGAGGCTATACACAAAACTTCAGATTGAAATATTAAACTGGTGGCCAACAGGAAACAAAAATGACTTCTGTTCCGTATGCTTTCCTTGAAGGAACAAGGTGCAGCAACAGCAACTCTACGGATATGAGCAATTAATGTATAATAATACCCACAGGGGCAAGAACTATAAAAATGCCTTTCAGATTAGGCCACTGTCAAAACAAACAAAAAATTGCAGCATCATTGCTCATTCATGGCAGTTTACAGGACTACGCAAAGCAGGTAAATAGAATAGGTAGCCATGAGTCAGTATCGTGTTAAGCCACACAGTTTTGTAAAGCAGTGTATGTACATAGCATTGTAAAACCTCTTGGAGTAGATAAGACTGCCTACAACAGTTGCTCTTGGGTAACTGTATTGGAAGTTTTTTTTTTGTTATGAAGGGAAACCTCTTGTG
The DNA here is from genome assembly GCF_017654505.1 of Polyodon spathula. Taxonomy (NCBI): domain Eukaryota; kingdom Metazoa; phylum Chordata; class Actinopteri; order Acipenseriformes; family Polyodontidae; genus Polyodon; species Polyodon spathula. The sequence goes on along the minus strand of NC_054547.1, from coordinate 6,143,575 downwards.
AAGTAGCATTATCCCCCACCACTTCATTTCTCTACAGCCCCTTCACCCTAGGTCAATTGTTCAACTCCATGAAAGACAACAGACACTAGGGGTTGGAAACAATGCAGCCTGTTCTCAAAATCAGGTAGGAGAAAAACAACAACAGCATCATCATCATCAACAGCCTTCTCGAGGAGTCGCTGTCGGCGTCGTCGTGTTCAGAAGGCGGCACTTGGCAAAGAGCTTCTCTCAACGCTGCATGTCGAGAGCCCTTGGCCTGCCGACGTGGCAGAACACGCTCTTGCTCAGGCGGTTATCAAAGCAAGCTGCATCCCACTTAAACTTCCAGTGAAGAGGGTAGAACTCCTGGAGGTCACATAATTAGTTATGGGTTTTTGTTATTGTACTTGATGTTGATTATATGCAGTATCAGTGACTTCAGGGGTAGGTGGGATACGCTCCCATTTATATGAAACACATACTTTGATCAGACCATTTCTGTGATGCACAACATACAGTAGCAAGAATAAGAGGAATCATGTCATGTCACCCCAATCCACAGCTGAACTCCCATCTTCCTTGACTACTGGAACTGGCTGAGATAACATTAAAAACAACAAAACATAGCATTTTCATAAGGACAACATCTTTCAAATGATTTCTTGATCACCTCTGTATTTTTTATTTTTTTTGGATTCGAAGTAGTCCAATTACCTTTGAACATCAGTGCACACCCCACCTCTTTGCATCCACAGCTGGCCACCTATTTCCAGCTAGATCTTTACAATCAATTTATGCGCTACGTCGTACATCTAATCTGTCGTTTTGTTCTGTGTACATAACACTTCCTCTAAACTGGTCCTGAGCCCAAAAGCAGAGTTATCTGTCTTTTTATAGCACTTGGCTGCAGGGAGAGAGATGTGATTCTCCCAAACCAAACAGCACCGTCCCTACCCTGACTGGCCCTTGTTTTTATGAACTCGAAAAGAAAACACTCCTAAAAATTAGGCTAACAAAGTAGCAAAGGAGTCAAAGGGGGCGCTAATCACATCAGTTTATTGGCGCTCGTGAACAACGGTAACAGAATAATTAATCACGAAATTAAATTGTTGGCATGCAGCATGCGGTACAAAATGTAAAAATGGCCAACTGAAGGAACAACTGGGACTAACTTGGCCACTTATTTCAAAGTCTGGAACAGGTGATTTATTGTGCAGAGAACGAGGTGGCAGAAATACTTATGAATTACTGAAAGTGTGAGTGAGTATTCATAGTTGTGGACGAGCTATCAGAAAGACAACTACAATGAGCAAGTCTGTGATAGTGAGAAATCAGCTTCTGTCTTCTTAAAGGGCATCTACTCCATGTCCCGTTGCTGTAGTTCTGTCAACCCAGGCTTAGAGTGAAGTACTTCAGTTAAGGGGAATCTTTAGATGGTAAGTGTGTGTGAGGCAGAAGGGTTGTCACTTATGAAGGAGGCTGCTTGTCCCTAAATATACCCAGTACATAGTTACACAATGTACATCCATGCAAAATAGACCAGTTAAACCAGAGCTTAGTCCAGGCAGAGTAGAAACAAACTGGGTACATAGCGACACAGCTCAGAACGCCTCTCCACCAAAGAATAACAAAACAAAAAACAGGCTGCTTAGAAAGTCAGCTGACAGCACCTAGGAAACACCTCTCCCACTGTTTGCAGGTAAAAGTCCCTGTGAAACCCAATTCCCATGCAGATAATTGGTATCATTAAACTCACAGCAAAGACTTTCAAAAGAAAATTCTGAAATGCTGTTTTATTTACTGTAGCTGCTCTTTTATGGAATTGCTTTTAGATTAAGCAACTGAATGTAAAATGTAATAATAATTTTTTATTATTTATTATTTATTTATTATTATTTAGTCATTCAGGAGAAAATACTGTAATGCTGAAATCAGTAAGTCGTCTACGAAAATAGGTTTCGCTGAATGTCTCCACTTACACCGTAGTGTGAAACTGTGCAGTGAAACAGCTGCTGCAGTCACTTACAGTAGGTTTCCTGTCCATGTAGAAACGGTAACATCTTTGTAGGTATTCCATGTACGAAGAATGCATAAAAGCTTGATTTAAATAAAATTAATATCTTATATATATATATATATATATAGTCTTTTAATATATATATATATAATACTAATGAAACAAAGTCTTTAGAATTTTTATTTGACTGTCTCACACTCACTCTGCTGCACATAGAACACTAGGGGACCCAATACCTGTTGCATGGATATCTATTGTTTTGTGGAAGGTTAAATGAGGGGCTCCACTTGCAGAGTTAAGAAATAGTTTTTATAAAGGTATGTATATTCCACCTTCAGGAGAAACTCCCTTAACAGAGAACACCCCCCAGTGGGGAGTATAAGAAACTGCATGCACTGCAAAGCAGCATCTGTGAAACTCTCCAGTCTTGTTCTCATAGTGCGGGACCTCAAGGTATGTTCTCATATATACTAAATAAAGGAGAATTATTCAGCTCAACAAAAATAATTCAGGACTAAAATTATTAATCCGATTGTTTAGTCCTGGAACCAGTCCTGTGAAGTGAACCAGAGCAGCTCACAAACTGAGCTGCTACTGTACAAATGGAAAGCAGTGCTCCTGTTCTACCCCTCTCTGCAGTTTAGAATAGAGTCAAATATAACCTCTGGCAGATCTTCAGAGCTCCTGCGTGCTGTATCTGGAAATGTGGTGTATTGACACAAACCACAAAAAGTATGCCAATATCATATAGCAAAAATGTAGTAAATCTATCCCCAGATTCTTTAGCAGTAATAAGCTGCTGAATAAGTGAGGTTTTCGGTTTCTGCACCGGCTTTGTCTCACACAGGCGGCTCTCAATGTAACAATCCCTTTATACACATGCACTTTATTCAAACAACTAAGTGGAAAATAACAACAATAACAAAGAAGGGAAACTCAATTCTGTTTTTGTTGGAAGCGCAGGGAAGCTGGCCCCCTGCCAGTACCCTGCATTTGAAAAGAGCTCTGCATTTCACAGCAAATCAATTCAACATGAACCTGCAGAAAAAGCCAGACTGCAGCATCACCTGTCTATTTTAATAGAGTTGTCTTTCTTATCTCTGATATATCCAATTTTGAACCACGGCCACAGCCCTACTTATGCAAACACATATTTATGTACCATCGCCATGCATTCTGTTTTTTTTAATGTAAATTGTGTACATACTGTACTGTACATATACAAAGTATAAACAGCATGATAATTAAGTCAATTAAACAGAATAACCTTCTGCTGTGGAAAAACGACTCATACTGAACTACTGCCTACAGAAAGAACCTCACTTTTTTTTCTTTGTTTGATTAGACCCAGCATTTCTGAGAACACGGGCTGTACTGTGTCCTAGCTGGAATGAGTTCAATAAGCAGTCCACAGAGTCTATACTATACTCTTCTAGTAATGTAGCCAGAGGAACAGACTCCAAAACTACCAGAACCAAATAATTATGCCTCTATAATTAACAAAAGCCAAAAGATATAGGCTAGGCTTAATATTTTTATTTCTCTTCAAATCCAATAAGAGATTTCATTAGCTGTGAAAAAAATAGCTAAGAAGGGTATTTCCAGCTGCAGCTGATGTTGACGCTGACATGAGGGTGTTCCTGTTGGCTCCCAAAAAATTATAGCTGGAATAAAATCTCTGGGTCCCAACCAAATCCCTCGGCGAACACTATGTGCGTCACTATTCTGCAACCCTGCTGAAGTCCTTCTTTTGGACTTCTTAAAGAGGAAGTATCTACTGAAGCTACAGTACAGTTCACGGTCTACAGCTGCAGAACCCTTTTTTGAATTGCCTCTTCTGCGAGCCAGGGCCAAGTATGCAGTGTGTAAGTATCACCCCCTGCTGGCCCAGTGGTAATATTGTTGTGAATACATGACAATACCATTTGCAGAGCTGAGACTCACAGTTTCAATATATATGACAACTACAGAGCTCTACAATATTTATGGACGGTAAGCGAAGCAGATCAACAGTTGCATTTAAAATGCAGTTAGGAGCTTCAAGATTAGACTCCACGCAAGGCTTGTACAATCTAGAAAGTAACAACTACCAGCTTTGCTATAGCTGCATGCAATACTAACCTGAGCAAAACCAGTGCACTTGTTTTATGTATATAAAATTAAAAATGGTTGTGATCTTCTATAAACAAAAGGAATGGATCAGATATGGAAAAATAAAACTAAAAAACAATAACTGTGTGAAATGGTACTGTGTGGTAGTTTAAAGGTGTCACAGATATTGGTATTTGATAACAATATTATTATGGCAGCATACTGTAACACAGATTGGTTAAGATCTTGCGCATGTTTTTTGTTTTTATTTATGATTTATTTATGTTTAAGAGATACGAGCCTGCATCTCTTGAACTACAAAGGCCCACAGGATTACGTTTATAATCTATAAAAACACAAGGTCCCAGTGTGAGCACTATCCAGTTGCACAAACACAATGAAGCACAAAATAATCTTTAGTCCATCTGCAAGCGAGAAGCCCTGGAGAGTTTCTGTATTTAGATTTGCTTGTCATTGTAGGATTATTCATTTTTATTTATTTTTTAATAAAAAAAAAAAAAAAACCTGCTTTGAATACTCCTAAAAATTGCATTAAATTATACTTTAACACAAGACTTCAAAACTAGTATGGCAGTTATTTAAAAAAAAAAAAAAAAGGTGGCGCAGTTAGCCAACAGAGGTTACTGCCAAACGAATAGCCTTGAATGACTCATATAAAGATTCTGCTGGAAATCACTGGGTGGTGTGCAATGCTGGCGTTTCCACCATTGCATCTCATCAGCCATCACCACTCAAGTACTCACTAAAGAGGTGGATCAGTCGCTGGTACTTACGTGACTCTTGGCCCCATCCACGCATGTGCAGCTTCCCAGAAGAGTAGTAGAGGAAGCCCAGAACCAGCATGAGACTAAGTGCCAGCAGCAGGTTTCGTGCAAAGATCAGGATACTCATTTTTCACATGGTACCATCCACACTACATCACCTAGAGTGGGGAGGGAACAGAACAGGACTGTATCTCAAACACATTAAAACAAGGAACTCGCTAACATAACTTATGTAGGTGTAACACACACCACAAAAATATATAATTATTTAACAGATACTTTCATTCGAAGCAAATTATAAAAATTAAACAAAATATGAAAATAATAATTTTAAAATGTTTTTTATATAAGGAAAAAGAAAATAGAAAAAGAAAAAGATACTCAGAGAAATAGCAGACATATAAAAGCAAATGAAAAATTACAAATATTTCAAATACACAACTAACTAATAAAATAAAACACATAACGCAGAAACACCCTATATAAAACATTACAAACCAATTTTAAGATTTTTAAGATCTGTTCAGGAGCAAGTACACATACTATACTAGTCTGCTACATAGAACACTGACCAGGTCTCCTGGTGTGCTTTGAGCTCTGATGTAATGAAGTCTAATTCTGACACAGACCCTTGTTTTCCTTTTATCTGGGCATAATCAGTCTGACTGCCTCTAGTCAGAAGACAGGAAATTAGGTCATCTACCTAAAGGTTTGCCTACAGTCATACTTTATTTTCCAGAAAATGAGGACAGCGGTTGTCAAACACACCTACAGCGTTGGCATTACAGTACAGTGATTACAGATTCCGCAGACAGTATTTCAAGACTTATTTGACCAAGGACTTATGACTTAAAAGGCAAGGCAGCAGATCGGACAAACTGTGATAGAGGTTCGATCCAGGGTCCTTTGTTGGCAAGTGATTCTTCATCAGAGCCTTCTCATATTACTACAGTTTTACAACAGCAGCACTGTAAATCACATTTTCTGTATTCTGGACATCTGTCAAGCTTTGCCAACATATTGCGGCAAACAAAGTCCGGACTGTTCTATAAAAAAAGCTCTAGCTACTCAAATTCACTACGGTACTTGCAATCAGATGCAGCAGGACTCTCATCAGCACTTCATTCCAGAACTGAATGAACAACAGTACTGCAGCCAGGGACATTCAGAACAAGACTGACAGAGAATGACGCCTGTGTTCCAAATTAGGTCATTTCCATCTACAGTATCAGAATTAGAGTGTGAAGTGTACTGGTTTGACTTGTGTACATTAAAGGCTTCTTGCAACAGATATAATTGCAATAGACATGTATATTCCAGTATGCAGCTATTTCCAATTCTTTACAATAATACCATGCATGTCATGTACGATCATTTGAAATATTTTAGCATATAAAAAGGTACTGATTGATTCTTCAAATAAATAATGGTGCTAACTGCGCACTATTCCATCTGCAACATGAAGCCGTTCTGTGAAACTCCATCTAAATCTCATTACATCAAACTGGGGCAGCTGCCACTTCTGAGTGCCAGCTCAATCTGGGCTTACATTGCTCTGCTGCTGATGGAGACACACAAAGCTGAGTTCAAACCTCTTCTAACTCGATTCCCAGTGGCGCATGGAATCAAGGTTTTAGAGTCATCTCTGTTTCTGGACACGGCTAGCCCTGGTTTTCTATTAGAGCACTAACACCCTCTGGCAGTAAACAGGTTACCAGTCTGAAGTTTTAGTTTGGGTATTGTTGTTACCAGCTCACTGTACTGTATCCTAGGAAGCATCACTGGGTCAGAAGAAACTGATGATGAACAATAGGGAAGGCCATGGCTGCAGAACTTTAAGACACCAATAATTGACACAGAATTACACAAACACCAAATGCAGGTAACGAGCCAGCAAAATAGATTTTAATCATGTACTGGGGGCGGCACTTTATTACAAACGTTCCATATACACCAGCTTATTTTTGTGCCACGATGACTATACATTATATATCCAATAGCCCACACTGTACAACTACAAAGAGATGACTAAGTCAACATTTTAAACTGCAGGAAAAAAAGAAACAGTACTTCAGTATCTAGCTACACGTACCACACTTGTTTATTGCTAAACAGCGATTGCTAACTGTTAATCGAGCTGCATAAAATATAAAGCTAATACTGAGCATGCTGATGGGTCATTAGAAGAAAAAAAATAAATGATATGTCTGTGTCTTAAATACAATTCATAAAGGTAGAAACGACTGTTAGTTTGCCCTCTAGCGGAATTAACCAGCACTGCAACCTTTTGAAATTCCGTTATATTTGTTAACTATATGCCGCAGCTTCAGATGCTTGTAAATACCAAATCTGACAAACAAATAATCATATAATTATTCCAAAATTGTGATTCGATTTTTAAAACCCCTTTTCTATTTACCACTTTAGGCTATAGATTATTAGGGTAGTGTACACCTTCCTAAAACTAAACTAGCAAGCTAATATTAATAAACACAATAGCTATTATTTGTCAATAATCTGTGTCCTTTTTTGTTTATTTGATTTGGTATTTTAAATAGTTTACAACTGCCGTTTTTACGCACCCAAATGTAGCCTTACTTTAAAACCAACACCAGCCCATATTTCTGCTTGGGTTCGCAGGAAATTCCGAGGACTCACTTCAAGTCGAAGGCCTGCACGCTATCCTCCATGTCGTTGCCACAGAAAACAAGCAAATTATCGGAGATAATGAGAGGAAAAAAAGACAAAAATAATATAAACAAATCATCTTACCCTGAATAGAACTTGTGACTGTGTGGGTTCTCTAAGCCAAGTTCCTCCATTTCACGATGGAAATTTGTGTAGTTTTTCCTTAGTGCATAGCACAATCCCAGTCTTACTGTTGCGATACTGCATTTGAATGGGACCCGTTCTCTCGTACTGTTTCTAAGCCTTGTTTTACCGACTAATTAGCTGAATACATCTGGTACAGTAGTTCAGCATTGTAGTTCATTTCAGTGTCCTTTGAAAGCTGAAAGTGCAACTTTCGCTCTTCATAGTGAGAAAGCACTTTTTCAACACACTGGATAATTGCGAGTCATCTTGTGTCAGAAAGTTGCAAAATCTTCAGTGGGGCTTCTCTAACATTAATCGTGGTATAGAGATCGCGGTACTTATTTTGACGCTGAGTGCTGTGGGACCTAAACTTTGTTAGTACCGAATTATTCTTCCCACACATTGTACTGCAACAGTCTGTTGCCAGACCAATGCATCTTTCCACTTCCAATTGGTTTTCCTTTAAGAATTTGAATAAGGCTGTTGCAATGCTGTGAGAATCACTGGCTAGCAAGCTAACAATCCTGGCAAACGATGTCACCATACGTCAAAGTTTTCTGCAGAAGTACCTTAACACCACAGAGTCGCCTGTTTGCACTGATGTCTGTGCTTTCGTCTACAATTAGAGTATGGCTCGTTGTCGATGTCCAAGCATCTCCTGATGCACAACGGGCCCGATGACAGATTTTATAAATGCTGAGCATTTTGTTCTATGAAGACTAATATCCTTCTGTGCAACTTCCCTGACTGCATCCCAAATGATCTACAGTGAGGATGCTGCAATGGCAAGCAATATGGGCTGCCAGCTTCAACTCATATTTTAACGGAATTGTCAACTTTTTTCTTAATCCCGTGTCAAATAAACTTCTTGCATTTGAAAATTGAGCCGCATTTCTGATGTGTTTCACTGTCTTACAGTGAGCTAACAGGTCGCTGTGATGTGCTCGGACTTCACATTTACAGTACCTGCACGCTGCTTTTGAGTCATAGCCAGGCACACCGCTAATCCACTCTTTTAACCCTTTTCCTTCTCCCAGGCATCTCTGGTTCTTTACTTTTCTTAAACTTCTTTACTTTTCCTGCTTTTTAGCGGTTTGGATATTTTTACCGTTTCTTAAAATGGCTGTTTTTTCACTGGCAATTAACACAATCGTTCGTCTCTCCTGTCCACACGCATGGTCATGCGCAGTGGCGGTTATGTCATGTTATTTATAGGCAGACACAGTTTTACCTTGTTTGTGTGCACTGCAGCGGTTAGGCTGCAAAAGTTTGTTAATTTTAATAAAGTTAATATTATATATTATATAAAACAGGATCCCTTGAGAAAGATATGTACAACATATCGAAACGTTGGGCAGCTGGCTCTTTGAGCTATATATATATATATATATATATATATATATATATATATATATATATATATATATATATATATATATATATATATATAATCCCAAAACGAGACCTCTTGAAACTAGCCCAAAAAGTAGCAACCAGCGACTCCTAAATATTTCCCGCGGAAGTAGCCCAATTCCGGAATTCCGGGGGGGGAAACCGCGGACCTGGCAACACTGGTTTTTACAACACAGCTGCTCAGTCTATTTACACGGACTCTCCTTTCACAAAAAGAGTAAATATAACGTGGCTTGCTTGCTGCTCGGTTACTTCCTGACTCCTACACAGTTGCTAAGACCTTGATGAAAAACAAACAGAAAAAGTTGTTAGAATTATCATTGTTTCTTGGTTCCTGCTTTGTTGGCAACATTATATGTTAAAGATACTGCTAATTTTCAGTCAACTTCATAGATTTCTATGGTTTTTTTTTTTTATTTTTATTTTATTTTTATTTACCGGAGAATAGTTTATAACTAAAAGAGCTACTGCTGCATTTTTGTTAGAAGACATTCTCTACAGGGCATCATTCCCACACAATCAAGCTGTGTAATAATTGAATTAGCCTTTTTATGTTTAAAATTAATATGTTTGTGTATGCTGGTATTGAGCACTGAAAGGGCCAGTCTTGAGTTCCACCCATCCTTGGAGGCTCTGTTTGCATTTATGCCTCTGGGGAACAGAGGGAAGTCAATAGGGTCCATTCAGATGAATAAGATGCAAGCCAGACCAGTAATTAGAAGTCATGGTACAGACCTATGAGTGTAGCCAACAACAACATGGAGTAAATGCCTTGAGACAGATGATGGAGACCCTTTTCACCTGCAAAATAGCTTACTCTTTCTCACACACACACACACGCACACACACAAAACACACACACACACACACACACTCACACACTGTAAGTGAACGGCTGAGCTGAGATTAAAAACTGTGTAAATTAAAGTCAGTTGGGGTCACTTAGGTTCACTGGATCGCATTCAGTAAAGGTGTAAGATGTGCATGAGGCAACAAAAAATTATCATTCACGCAGGGCACACCATAGATGCAAGGGCTTAAGCTTAAGATGTTTCAGCTGAGAGTTTATTTGATTAGACGTTTATCAGAGAACAGCCATAGAAAAGAATATCAATCTAAAGGTCGTTCTGAGGTCTTAGGTTAGGGCCTGGGACTATTTTGATGCATAACATATAACATAACAGCTAGATTACATAGAACTCTTCATGTCTTTGACAGAGGTACAGATCAACCACTAGTGAACTGTTACTTCATGATTGTTGTTACTTATCAATAACTTTTAAGGAGTTCATGTTAAATGTATATTTTAGATTATACTCAACAGTCCTGGAGTAAGTTAAGTAAAAAGACTGCTGATTATACTTTGTGCACAGCTGGCTTCCAGTGTAATTAAACTCTCACGACAGGGGGATTTACGGTGGGCTTAAAGTTTAATTCTTATCTGTGAGGCTTGACATATATTTATTACAAATGTTTGCAAATAGAGGTAATCTATCAGTGTCATTGTAAGGCCATATCTAGAGAAGGGCTTATTCAAATACTATAAAACTTAAGTTAGGACATTCTTTAGCCCAAACTATTGACACTACTAAAAATCGGGGGCATATGGAAACTTCAGTCCATCTGTCTGCAGACATAAAAAACACTCAGAAATGACAACGTCATTTACATTAGGGCACACTGCTCCTTTAATAAAGAATATATATCTGCAATAATCTGGCATCACACATTTATGAATGTTTTAATAAAAAAAAAGGTTTCCAGATATATCAGACTCATGTTTCAACAGACTGGCATCAGATTATTTGCTGTTATTAAAGATAGAGCGGCATCAAATTTATAATGCTTGAGACGGATTGTCTCCCAAATGTGCCCAGGAGACCAGATTTACCATAACATTGTATTAAAATTGCTAACACGGTTATGTCATGCTGTCTATCTTCCATTCACATGTAAAATAATCTCACCAAAATACAGTACAACCTGTTTTAAGCAAAATGCATTGTATTCCCAGAATAGTTAAACACAGATGAAGCTGTTTGCTACAATATAAATGCACAATTTATAACATTTTCATTCAAGCAGGTGTTTAGTCTGAGGCAGGGAGTGACAAATGTATATGTTAAAAAATGCATTATGCTGCTACCTCTGTTCTGGACTTCTGCAGCACTGCAAAAATTTAATTTGAATTTAAATTTGAAAGTAATGGCTCCAGTGCTCCACAACTGAAGAATCTGGCCCACAAACTAACATAATTTTAAATTAAATACTTTCTGCATTTATCTCATGACTTAAGATGAACAGGACTGAAAAACAAATGCAAACAGAATCCACCTACATGGCAGGCAGGCATTAGCGTGCCTAGGATAAGAACCACAAAACTATCTTGTGTTCCTGGCATGCTAATGTTTTAATTATACGACCTCATAATACTCAGAATAGAATGATGCAGTACTCACTTGGGTTTGCTCCTGAAAATAACGCAGTTTTATCCTAGAAGTCAACACTAGAGAACAGCTATTTCTACAGTACAAGTCCTCCGCACATGCACACATACACACACACAAGCATGCATGTTGAAAACAATCCACTTTATGAAAACGAAACCCAAGAAAAGTTGGCAACTGTAAAGCAGTAACTACATTATTTAGTTCCTAACTACTGTCAATGAAAAATGATGCAGACCATCTTTTTTTAATTATTATTTATTTTTAATTCTCACATATTGATTAAAGGATATAAGGCACATGCACTTACAAAAACACAGAACATCCTTTAGCCAAATACTTTCAGGCTCTGTGTTTAATACCAGTGGTGTTCTTTCTGTTATTTGTGTTTGTATGAAAAATTAATCATTAAAAGTGCTTGCATGCCTTAAAAACATACTGAGTGTTCTGTGTTCTATGCAGTCTTCTTCAGAGTGTTCTGTGTTCTATGCAGTCCCCTGGGTTTTTATCGCACTGCAGCATCATTATGTGTTCAGCACAGCAGTTATAACATTGCACATAGACAGCAGCCATAACGACAAACACCACAAAACCACCACTGTGAAACAATCACTCAGAACATGGGTGTCCTTTCAGATGAAGATTACAGTGCCTTGGTACTATTGCTGCTACTTTGCGAAGGACTATAAAGCTGGAGTTTTGTGATCCCCTTGTCGTTCACAGCACTAAATTCACCAACACCAGTAATATCACAAAACAAAATGAAAGCTGATGGAGGAGATCATGGCATTCCTTGGGTACTAAGACATAGTTTTCATGTTCCCTTTCTGCAGCTGTTTTGAGTACAAAATGCTGTTCAAAGCTTTTTTTTTTTTTTTTTTTTTTTAATTATTATTCATTCAGTATCATCTGCTACAGAAGCCATTCATTTCAAAGTTCTGTTCAACAGGGGGAGCAATGGATTTCAATACACCCTGTGTCTGCTTCTCTGCCTGAGTCCCTGAGCACGGAGCTTTGTTACTGAGCTGAGAGAGGCTAACAAGCAATCTCTTGCCACATAGGCTGATTGCACAATGTTTATTACCTTTATCTTTATGTGCGTGGATCTAAATACCACTGTCACTCGGGTCATTCAAATAGAACTCAACCTGGCAGTTGATATATTTTTTACAGACAGATCTTGGAATAGATCTATTGAATTTTCTGTATACTTAGTTTCTTTTCAGCCTCTGCACTCCAGGACACCCACAATTGGGCACTTTAAAGATCAAGCTGCACTGATGCCTTTCCATTGAGTTTGTTACAACTGTGGCTCACATCCTCTGCCAATCCAGAAAGGTCCATTAGGAATCTGAGGCCTCGCTGGGGGTGGGGCTTGTGTTCTATCTCATCCCATTACTGAATTAGAATGTACTGATCCTCAGAATCCATCTTAAAAACCAGAAGCCTTGGATTAGAAAGAACCAGAAGGCAGCTTCAATTCCCTCTTGACCCAGACCCATAAATGCCTTTAAAGAACCAACTAGCACACACTGCTCACTTTTTATTCTAGCTGGTGTTGTGCTTTTATTTTCAACCATAAAGATACTTGGCACAAAGAGAGCAAATGTTCCAGTTTAATACATAGAAAGGGGATATTTAGCCCACTAATTATCACTGATCACTAAACAAAGATTATTTGAACTCAGCAAAAGCTTACAAGCTCTAAACAGAATCAAATCTAGGAAGCAAAATTAACGTTATTTAGACTTGCGTGCAAACTAATGTAGTATTTCATTAACACTTCATCTACATTTCAACTTGCTAAATAACTAATTAAAAAATAAATTAAAAAATCAAGCAATGCGTGGAACTACTGTTTTGTTTTCAGAAATAATTACAGTATGAAGCAGCAGCTGAAGTTATTTTTTGCTTGAGTGTTTCTGTTTAAGAAGCTGCTTTCCCTACTGTCCAGTAATATAGGAAGAGGCTCTGCGTTGTGAAATCGCCTCCCTGGCGTTCTGACAAGCTGCAGTTTTGAACACAAGTGCCACTTCATGAGGCAGTGAAATGAGTTGATCTGCGTGTCGGAGATGGAGACTGTGGAGTGGGGCTGTCCTTTTCAGCTCTGTGCGTCACACAGTCACCACTGAAGAACAGATATTCTGGAGGGGATCATTATAGTATACAGACAAACTTTAAATAATCATTCTTGAGATAAAGGAATAAAATGCCCTTTGACATCACAGAATACACCACAGTAATCGTATCAGCAAGTTGCCATGTGCGCGTCACCATAACAAGCTTCATGAAAAAATCATATCATATTCAAGAATGTATGGCTGCATGTGTGTGTTCTGAGCATGCACTGTGTACCGTGTGTGTATTGTTCTAGCTGTACTGTATCTGTTTATGCAGACCCTATATCCTTGTGTTATCTATGTGTTCAGTTGTTTCCACATTCTTGCCTCTTACCAGAAGAGTAATCAGCAATGCACAGGGGGAAAGGGAAACTATTCATCCTTTGTGTCCCTGTGTCTTCCGCTAATGAATCTTTAATCCGCTGCTAGGAAGTGTTCCTGCACCAGTCCTGGAGCCCTTCTGCGTCACTCAGCATTGACTTAACTCTTCAATCAAACCCTGTAGCCACAGACAGACAGGAGGGGGACAGGGGTGGAGAGGGAGCTGAAGGAACACAGACACTGGGGGGCAGGGAGAGAGAGAGAGAACGATGTGGATAGGACATGACAGGAGGGGATGACAAAGATATTATGAAATGAAAGATGAGAAGACAGTAGCAGAGAAAGATAAATACAAACATACAGACAGATACTCTGTATCAAAACAGATAGGAATGAAGCAAGGTAGACACAAGACACAAGGTTTTTTGACAGACAGCCAGGCAGACATACAGAATAATATTTTGAAAACTCTGATCTATCTGAGTATTCCTACCCAAACCATGCTGCCCTTAAGGAATACTCAGGTCAATGTAAGTATGACTGTGCTATTTTATATGTATTATTCAGGCTTATTAAGCATATACGGCTACCATACAGTTGTAGTCAAAAGTTTACATACCCCAATGGAAATTTCTAATTTCTACAAATTTCTCAAAAACAATGAACTTTAGAAAAAAATCTTTGTAGCAAAAGTTTTGCTTTTCTGGATGAGGAAAAAAAGTTACAAAAAATAAATGACTATAATTATTTATTTCAGCTATTCTCTTGCAAAACTCAGAAAATGTTGTTTTGGCTGCGTTTTCGTCAGGTGAAAAATGGAGGAAGCATTTTGAACTGCACAGTCTCACTATTTACCACAAAAAATTGCAAACCCCCGCCACCCAAAAAAAACGCAAAAAGTAAAATATACAGCAAAATCCAGTAAAATACAACAAAGATATAATTAAAGATGAAGATAAAATATAAGGTAGTGGAGTGCACTGGGGAGGTAATGGAGTGCATTGTTTTCTGTCCCAGTTTTACTCTGAGGTGAAGACACAGTTGTCATGCAGCGTCTTCTTGGCCCACCTCCATCCAGTGAGGTTCCCTTTGATGGGATGGCTGCCTCCTTATTCCTGCATCAAATGACTTGCATCCCATTGTTTTAAATTGCTAGTGCTCTAGTTTACTGTGTGGGTTTACAGTAGTTTGCTTTTACAATGTTATACCCCAGTAAATCTTTACACGGCTGTACAGAAATGTACACAGTCCTGCCCGTTTGACCAGTCACTGGAAAGGAGCTCTACTCCACTCTAAATAAAACGCATGATGTTATTAGTCCCAATTCCAAAGGATAACTTTTACGATTTACCTAGCTGTTACAGTTTTTGATATTTACATCACATGCCTTCCCTCATTTGTGGAGATTCTGTACCTTATATAAAACATAAACAGTGTATAATGATACTTCGAAATAATAAACGCTGGCCTCATGGTAGACTGTGCGTGTGAAGTTAGTTTGATCTTTGCGAGCAAGCGAGCCCCAGTCACCGCAGCATGTGAGTCTCTTGTGATAATCACACTGCAGGCTGAAATATGTAAAATCCATTTATAAGCCTAAAGGATTAACCAACATCTCAGGGGCTGAGATATGAAAGCCACAAGGATATTTTAAGCAAAATGAATGAAATACTTTACGTCAGATAAGAATAGTGTATATATATATATATATATATATATATATATATATATATATATATTTATATATATATATATATATATATATATGACCAAAAATAAACCTACAGAAAATATTTTTTCATATGGGATGTTATATAAGAACAGAAGAACCAGGAACTGAACTGATAAAAATCCCTAATCCCTATTAAGTTCACTCGGAATGAAGGAAAATGTTTCTTCCTATACTTTATCGTAATAGCATTAGACTGTTGTATTGTCTCTGACCCAGATCACTGATTCTAAGTGGTAGCTTACACTGATGTAGGACTACAGGCTTTACAAGACTGCTGATGTAACAGGATATCATTCTTAGTGGCCCAGTTTGTCATGGCTCATACTATTACATTATATGTTAGCTTACAGAAAGCATTGCTATTGCATTTGCTGAAGATAGCTTGGCACATAACATATGTTCTGTTTTCTCTGCACATTCTTATATACAGATTCTGTATATTTTAGTGATTTAGTGCCCAAAATGTGATGGGGCAAAGTAGCTTCATCCCATCATGACCCATGTGATTTAAGTTGTACTTTGTTTGCTAAAACATGACATTTATTGAGGTTAGAAAATAGTAAAAGAAACTTTATAAATTAAAATACAAAAGTTAAGACTAGAAGTCTTTCCCAGTATGAAGACATTGGTACAAATTTTGCAAACAGACATCAACAAATGTAATACTGAACATGATGGTGGGACATGACAGCTTGAATACAAGGATGTGCTCTTATGAAAAAAAAACCCAAAAAAACCCCAAAAACTTAAAATTAAACTATCAGCACTAAAGACAGTCACTTACCAACATTAACCCAAGGCCTGAGCACAATTCAGGCTGTGCATATTTATCTGTACAATTATATTTACAAACTTTTTTTGCAGTTGTGTTTACTACAAAGTAAATATTTGCTAAATTAGCATATCTTTTAAAATGATTGGAGCTTTAAGGAAATATCTTCTTATTTTTTTTGAATTGTAAAGAAGTCATAGGTGTTTCCAAATTATTTTTTTAATAATTTAAGAATCTTGAGTATGTCATTATTCTCTTTTTTAGGATTTGACTTTTATGTTTTTTATAATCATTTTCCATGAATGGGATTAGAGAAATGGATATTGTTTGCTATTTTATGAAACTGGAAAATAGTTTCTTCTCCATGTCCAGATTCGAAATATGTGTGTTTTTTTTTTTTTTTTTTTTTTAATCTAATGTGCTAAATAATATTTCTTCCCATGTACCCGTACAGGTGGTGACAAAATGCATACCTCACTTTTTATCCCATTGCTGAACGATCATTTTATTCGTAAATTTTAATCCCAAATGTAAAATAACTGCTTTTGAAAATGACATGAATCATAGTTGGTGCTTTCACATCTTCTGACGTTTCTTTTCCAGTAACGCTGGAGTTACAACATTGGTTGTCTGGAAGAGTTTTTTTTTATTTAAGGAAATATTTTCAGAGATGATCTGAAAACATAGCTAGGTAATTTCTTAACCCGTGAGTGAATCAGTTTTTCAGCTAGATCTGCTATTATACCGTACGTGTTGGGTTACCAATTGTGCAAAGAATCATCCTCAACAGATAATTATTTTCATGCATTTCTTTGTGAATGTGAAAAGCAAGTCCTTGGGTTTGAAGGTAACAAATGGCTTAATTCTTTGGATATAGTCCAGTTTTTATACAGTTATTCCACAATTATTACTTATTTTATTGTGGTTTGGATTTTGTTTGTTTTTACTTTTGCATCTGTATTTGTGTTTGTAACACTTTCAATGAATATACCTATCCATTCATCTCTTCGATCTTGAGTAGTCCAGTACTCATTTATTACATTACACATAGTATAAATATGATCTATATCTATAATTGCAAAGGTTAGCTGTGTATTTCAAAAATCCTGCAGATTCTACAAAAGGCATACTGTAATAATAATTTAAAAAAAACAAAAAAAAGCATTTCTATCATGGAATCTAAGATTTTACAGATGAAAAGAAATGAGATTCAGCGACTGACCTAGGTATGTAAGTAACATGCAAATCTGCTGCCAAGGATAACACAACATTCATATATATATATATATATCAGCACACTCTTAAACCCAGGGGAGATTTTTAGGAGGACAGAGATGTTTTCAACTCCTGCAGTGGTTTTGTTCGTGCAATGGGAGTGCTATATGTCCAGACAACTTTTTAATCATCAAGAAAATGACACAGACTCATTTAGTTTGACGTTTTAACGAATCAGAGCAGTAGCAGTGCTCTTTTCGGTTTATTAAATGCTTTAAAAATTGATCAAGTGGTTGCAAGCCACTTTGGATCCCTGCTATTAGGGAGCCTGGACGTTTCCAGTGCCTTTACAGGTTTAAAGGCATTAATACTTCAATACAGTAATACAAATTGTTATCATATGCTTAGCCTTCAGGCTATACAATGCAAAAACCTAAAGCGCCCACCGCTACGTTCTAGAACGTTCTATATATCACTCTCAGAGACTTGACTTCAACCAAACAGCAATCCATTTTTCAGAGATTTTCAGAGCATGGACTACACAACTTGTAGCTCATGTATGATCAGGAGCCCCAATTAAATCTGATCATCAATCTGCCTTGATAGTTCTTATCTTTGAGTTTCTGTGTATATATATATATATATATATATATATATATATATATATATATATATATATATATATATATATATATATAACATCATCTTTCTAATATATTCCCTCTGAGCAACGCATCTCATCACCTTTTCAGTTTAGTTTACTTTCAGATACAGGTATATTAACAAAGTGTGGAACAAAAAAGACTGTAGGGGTTTATCACAAGCCTTTCAGCTATAATAAACATGTTAAATATAATAGCCTTATATTAACTTGTACCATGCTTGGACCAAGCCTGACCTCTCTCTGTTTCTCAAAATTTGCTTGCACCAGCAGGTTTCCAAGCTCCTCCTTTACTTGCAAAGCCTTGTGTTTTAATTAATATGAAACTCCACTGTAAGCACTTTTCCAAATTCACTGCATGAAGTCAGTTTTTGACCGATTCAAGAGACACCCTGACCGGTCTCTTTTCAGATAATTATATATATATAAAAAAAGCCTGCTTACATCCTAATTTTTATAACTCACCTCTCATTATTCGATGCATACTCCTGTCTTTCACCTTCTGTTGGTTATCATTCAAGGTTGACAAATCCCACTTTTAAGAGCCAACACTGAATCCTGCTTTGAAGTGCCAATGACCAAGCCTTATCTTTTGAAGGTCTAACGCCCTTCCAGAATTCTACTGTGTGTCTGAGACATTTAATTCTTTCACTTTTAAACTCTACAGTTTCCCTATAAATAAATACCTTTATACTATATAAGCTAAACATTTCTATTCTTTAGTTTAATTGATATTGTAATGTCTAAAATACTTTTTGTTTAAAGAAACTGAACTAATTCTCAAATTGATTTAATTAAATGAACATTATCTCAAATGTCTTACCAATATGTTTGCAATATTGTCAGTGCCATGCTTCTATTATAATAAACCTTTACTATGTTCTTTCAACAGTTTAACTTTAAATGGCATTATAAGATGTATTTCTAATTAAGTTACTTCTGTATAACAGTTGCTCCTAGAAATTGTAATATTATTTTACTTCATTGATAAATATTTTAAGTTTTTAATGGAAGGTCCAGTTATTTATATCTAAATACAGGCTATCATTAATATATTAGAATGCCATAGTGTTATAGTGACTGAAATAAGTCTGACCTTCTTCAATGTTCATACAAAATCCAATTAAAGCAGGTTTTAAGACAACCTCTGTTTTTTGCCAGTTTTAGGGTTGATTAATATGAAACACTATCGTAAGCATTTTCCAATACTCATTATTTCAAATCAATATCTAACTTAACGTATTAACACGTCCTATGCTTTCCACTCCCATTTATTTCTGCCAGGTTCTAATTAATTTCTGTTATATATAGAAAATGATTATTGTAATATAAACTCCTGTCTTCTGTCATCCGAAAGGTATTTCATTAATATTAAGATTCACTCATGATAAATTATACCATCCATTTAGGTTGCAAATAGTCAGTTTGGGTGTCTTGTTTTCACCATCAGTATCCAAACTCTGCATAGATTTACTGGAAATAAGAGTCAGACCAGGCCTATAATTACTATCTCCATATATGACAAATGCCACAATCCAGTTACAGCTGTAACATCAATCAAATCTGAGTCACACAATCACACACTCTTCGCACAGAAGCTCAAACTATGGCACTGTGCGCTTCAGAAAAAATCTTTACTAGCAGCTGTACATATACCGGTAACAGAATCAGATAACAGAAGCCCTAATCTTTATTCCCAGTGTCAATGAAGATTCCTGATAATGTTTGAAAGGACAAAGTAATATATTTTAAATAGTAACAGCATGTATTTGATCTTTTCAAGAAATAACATGTTTACAGTATAGGTATAGTAAACTTAACTACTCTAGAATTTAATACATGTATAAAGTTACCAGCTGATGGGTCAATTTACAAAACGACCAAGGAAATGTTGGTTCACTTATAGCATAGTTGGTTAATTTAAAAAGTTACTGATAATTGTATAAAGAACATTACACATCAGGTAGGGTAGGTTAGATTAATGTGCCTAATCTGTTTGTGCTGACGTTTATCGCCTCTTAAATTTCTAAACAAAAATGTCATTTTCCCCAAATATAAACATAAAACATGTTTACTGTTTAGTATATGCTACTGTTATTATAATTATTTTTCTTTCAATGTTTTATTCCTAAAAAAATGTGAAGCATCTATTTTATGTATGTGTTGGATAGAAGAAGCAGTACTAACAAAGGCTGGCCATGCTGAATTAAGAAACATGGTACTGGTCATAGTGTGTTGTATTACCCCTTGCGTTTAAAAAGGGGCCAGATATGTCTGTCAGTTGTTTAACCCTATGGGGAAACACTTTTCAACTCCATATTGTTTTCCATATTACCACACATCAAAATGAGTAGAAGAGCACTCTGTCATCTCATCCAGCACTATTATCAACATACAGAACTGCTTGACACCATTGTCAGTCCCCAGTGTCGCCCAGCCCTGATGAGTATTAAAGCATTTTATGTCTCCTGCACCCAACTTCATATTAGGCACTCAAACACCACATTCTCAGTTATTGAGCACTGTCATGCCACATATTTAACAGAAACACTGAAATCAGAGAGCTTCTCCTGGCACTGGAACTCTGCATTCACTGCTCCCCAGCACTGTGAACCTTAACATTCACAAAAACACTATTCACACCAGGATCAGCAGCACCAACTTAATGATTTAAAAAAAAAAAAATAAAAAAAAAAAACAATCACCAACCCCAGACAGGAGTCCCTCAAGCTTTTACTTAAGTAAGTAGAATGAACTAAAGCACTTACGAATGCACAATCCAACGCTGTGTGTTGAAAGGAAACTTCAAACCCGCTGCCTGTACAGGTGCACGCAGTTCCAGATGATTCTGACAATCGCACCACAAGAACATAAGAAAGCTTACAAACGAGAGGAGGCCATTCTGCCCATCTTGTTCATTTGGTTGTTAGTAACTTACTGATCCCAGAATCATGTCAGAAAATTGCTTAGGAAAGTCAAATTCTCCACTGTTCTCAGTGCGCAGATTTTGATTCCAGTTGCCTGATGGTATCCAGCCTGCACACTGACTTCCCTCCCTCCTCTAGGAAGCGTTTTCTGAAGCTTGGACCCTCTTCTTGGTGGGTGTGGAGTTCAATACATAGCCAGCGGCAGCAGCCTGTCAGTGTGCTCTGCTGCCCCTTGAGTGTGAGTGTAGGATGAGACAGTACAGAGAGACGTGGCTGTGCAGCCAATCAGAGGCTAAAGCTGAGCAAGGTCTGGTCAACAGAGGAAGACCGAAGAGATTATGTTACATGCTTTCAATACCACCCCAAATCTGACATTCAAATCAGGCAAAGCTTCAAATATTTCCACAGGAGCTATTGCAGGCTTCACTACAGGAGAGTGGTAATAATAGATTATGTGTTTCCAACTTGGGCTAGCTCCTTCTGCTTTAGCCAACTGGACTCTAAGTTTTTAGTGTTAACACTGTTGTGGTAGTGTTAACTTCTGCAGCAACGATCCATTTTATCATACAATATGAGAAAAATCAAAGAAAACTTCTTAGTCTAGTAGACAAACATTTCAACAGCAATGAAAGCCGCAAATATTTCATTTTTATTTCTTAAATTCCTCGACAAATATCCTTTTTATTTTTTTCCTTCAGCGGCTGCTATGATCATCAAATAAGAGCTTTGAATTAAAAGCTGGTTCCAGCTACCTACCTGTCTCAGTGGGATGCTTTGTGAAATCATTAGAAGTTATTTGTTGCTGGTTGATAGTTCTCAAAAGTCATCCCAAAGGATTTCTACCTGGCACTAAGGAAAAGGCTTAGAAGCAATGTGTCCATGCAATATATCTGATAGATGCCACTTTCTATTATTTATTGAATATTTTTCTGTCTCACCTTTTTAGTTTTGGCTGCTCTTTACAAGGGTAAAGGACAGAATGTAACCGGATAGAGCACCTTGCTGACAACCTTGATCCAATAGGAGGGCTGTCTGAACCGTGCTCAGTGGGCTGAACACAATACACCTCTGTGTGTAGAGGAAGCCGACAGCTTGACATGCTTGCATCCATGCAGAACCTGCAAGGGGGATGAAAGAAAACAGCAACTTGCCTGCAAGTCAAATTTAGAAATATAGAAGTTACTCTTGAAAACAAGAAAGGTTTATTTGCAGTTTGTATTCTGTTTCATACATTGTACAATTATGTGCAAGTAGGCCACTTTCCACAGCACCAACTATTTCAATCATATTTATAATGTATAACTTGAAGGATACAAAAGGGCAACATGGGAAATAAAATTCAATTGGAGCTGAAAATGGCTTTAAGGGGCACCACCAACACTTAATGATTTCTTTTCACATCTTGACTCATTTTTGCTAAGTAGCCTTCTCACATTTCCAATAGTAACTCTGCAAATCACTTAAGTATTTTGAAAAGGTGGGGGTGGTGAACAAGGGGAGGATATTTACGCATTATTATAGTCTCAGTATTTCATCAGACTTCATCAGAAGTTTAATTTTCTGAGGCTGAACTGACCTGTAAGAGAACCTTTTCTTTTGCCTCAGTTTCCACTTCTCACCTGAAGGGCCGTTTGCATATTTTTGACACTGAATGTTATCAGATCTTCCACCAATATCTAATATTAGATAAACGGAACCCTGAGTGAACAAATAACTCAATTTTGATATTTATTTCCTTTATTTATTGGGAAAAAGTAATTTTGGTCCACTTCTTCATGCAGAACTGCTTCAACTCAATGACATTTGTGGGTTTTTCGAGCATAAACGGCTCATTTCAGGTCCTGCCACAACATTTCAATGGGGTTTAGGACTAACTATGGGGTCTGGACTGACTAGGCCATTCCAAAACTTTGAATTTCTTGTTTTTCAACCATTATGATGTAGACTTGCTTATTTGCTTCGGATCATTATCTTGCTGCATGACCCAGCTGCGCTTCAGCCTCAGATCAAGGACGGATGGCCTGACTTTCTCCTGTAGAATTCTCTGATACAGAACAGAATTCATGGTTCCTTCAATGACGGCAAGCTGTCCAGGTCCTGATGCAGCCAAACATCCCCAAATCATGACACTACCACCACCATGCTTGACCGTTGGTATGAGGTTCTTACTGTGCAATGCAGTGTTTGCTTTTCGCCATACACAACGGGACCCATGTTCCAAAAAGTTCCACACTTGACTCATCTGTCCATAGAACATTGTTCCAGAACTCTTGAGGATCATCCAGGTGATTTTTGGCAAACTTGAGCCGAGCATTCATGTTCTAGTGAGCAGTGGTTTCTGCCTTGCTACTCTGCCATGAATTCCACTTTTGCCCAATGTCTTTCTGATGGTGGAGTCATGAACATTGACCTTAGCCGAGGCGAGAGGCCTGCAGATCCTTGGATGTTGTTCTAGGGTTCTTTGGGACTTACTGGACGATTTTACGCCTTGCTCTTCGAGGGACTTTGGCAGGACGGCCACGCCTGGGAAGATTCACTATTGTCCCAAACTTTCTCCATTTGGACAATATGGCTCCGATTGTGGTTTGGTGGAGCCTCAGTCTTAGAAATGGCTCTGTAACCCTTTCCAGACTGTGTGCTGACAACTTCACTCTGATGGTAAGGGCCAAAGTTAGTCAGATTTATATTGGGCAGGGCTGGCCCAAATCAGGCCTGATTGTTAACCAAAGTATTCAAACAGCTGACCCTAATTATCCCTTTAACTAGGTTGCGATAAATGGGGGGGCCAATAACTTTTTCACACCTGAAGATTATTTGGTTGATTACCTTGCACACCAAACAAATAAAAGCAGCACCAAACTGGTGTCATTTTTTTCTCTCAGACTCCCTCTATATACTACAACTCACAAAAAGATCTTACCAATTTCAATGTAAAAAAATGTGCAAAAATGCAGAAAATGAGACAGGGAGCAAATACTTCTTCATAGTACTGTACAGGCATATATCCAGTTGATGATTTTAAAAAGGGATTGGCAATTTAGCTCTACATGTTTGACAATCTAAAAGCCTGTTTCTGCAGGCTTCTCCTGAAAGATGATGTGAATGTAAAAATGGCTTGTTACAAAATGTTTGCTAAAGGTAAACATTAAAAACCAAATCTTGAATAAGGTATTGATTTACAGTGGTAGGAATTTATTAGGTTCAAAAGTGAAGTTGAATATTTATGATTATTGTGCTTAGCCCTATGTGTTCTAGCCTACCATAAGAAACATAAGTATAAAGCTTTCAAAGAAAAAACACAGTGCAATTGCAGTTCTTGCAATCTAACGTTGATCTTGGGTGGTTTGAGCTTGTTTGTGTGCTACATTGTACACTGCTGAAGAACAAAAAAAATAAAATAAATAAAACCTCCAGGGAAATTTCAGCCCACATCCTTGACTGGAACAGCAGTCATTTTATTGGTCAAAGCTGATGTGCTACATGGCTAATGCTTGAAACACAGTTGATGCCAAGCACTATTCAAAATACTTTAATACAGGCTGTAACAATGCTGGCAGTACTGTTTTTAGTGAAGACATTTGGTGTAAGGGGCATGATTTTATTTTTCATATGATACAGTATGCATTTTAAATAATCCTACATGCAACTGCTATCCAGAGACATTCCATGATAAACTATGTCAACAAGAACATGACGCTTAAGGAAAAAAAAAAAAAAAACAACACATCATTCTGACAAATGAATGTCTTTAACAAACTTCGCTCCCTGCAAACATATTTTAGCAACACTTAATTTGAAGCTGTCACAATTTCAAAAAACATGTATGTATTTATTTACGTTTAAACCCCGCAACTAATTTAGTTATACAGGAAAGTAGGTTGAGATGTAACAACCTTCGCATTGATTGCAAGAATGACTGTTACACCCTTGTGAAGTGCACAGTACTGCTACAGTGTAGCAACCCATGTCTACTGAACATGTGATTAGAGGTGTACATGTACCAAATAAGTGACACGTATGTTTATTGCAGTTACTTTATGAAGTGTTTCTTTCCAATTGCAACTTGGACAAGCAAGATATTTTGCAAACAGGGTGGTCAAATCCAAGTTAATCATACAGAGTTTAAATGCAAAAATAAACTTTAAACAATACCTGAAACTAGCCCCCTGTAAATGACACACACACACACACCCTTGGGTTTTGTAACTGTAAGAAGCGCTTTCTAATTGAAGGTCAAAGTTAAATAAGTGACAATTAAATGCTTTACATTTACAGGTGAGCCTTAAGGAAGGTAACAGATTTAAAATAAAAATACAACAAATTAATTAAATTAGCAGTGCTGAAAAATCAGCAAAAGCCTCTGCCTTGCAAATAAAAAATCTGGAACACAATTTATTTATAAAACAATACATTCTATAGAACGTAATTTGGTGGATATTCCAAGTTTCTACAGGCTTACATTTCAGCCAGGTATAAAAACTAATACCACTGTTTAAATACAATGGCATAGAACACTGCAGTTGAAATTTGCATGGAAAAAAGCTTATACTTACAGAAGTTTTTTTTTAAAAATTTCAAAATGGCTCTTGTTTTTTAGCCTCACTCTGCAAAATTCCACTTTTATATTTTGCAATTCTCCAATGAAGAAACACAACACCTTGTTTCAAGAGTCAAAAATCTTGGGCCCTTTGTGTTTAACAAGTTTTCAAATTGCATCTTATTTGAAGCTTCATTCCGTCTGTTCCACCATGAAACAAACTCCAAATTGCTCACTTTGCAGAGAAATCTGGTACTCATGATGCAGTTGTCAAAAATAAACAATGAACAAAAAGTTGGGCAACTCATGGCACTGCAAACTTAAATGGTTTTCTACTGTGAAAGTTAAATGAGGACCTCATGACTGTAATGCAGAAGTTACAGGGTGTATTAATGCAAGCGAAGGGCACTGTATGCTTACTCCAAAACATCCAGGTTTTTTTTTTTTTTTGAGCTTTTAAAAATTGTTCAACAGAAATTCACTCAACAATTACATTTTTAGGAGGGTCTTCTATTGTTTGTAGGTCCCCCAGTCTGTGCCAATAGTTTTTTTTGGTTCAAGTATAGAAAAGCAATTACTCCATGATGGCACGGTACACTACTGGCTCGATGTAGTCTCCCCGGTACTTGGAGTTTATAACCCGTTGCCGCTTGGTCTCCTGTTTCACCTCTTTCTCTGTGAAGATCCCAAAGCGCATGTCTGATGCAACTGACTGGAGAAGGACCACAAAATATAAATTAGTACACATAAATATACAGTATACTTTTTAAAAATGTACAATCATACACATGCTACTACCCTGAACCCTAGTACTCAAAGAAATGAAAGTAGTAATTTACAAACCGCTAACCAAGATCATGCAGCAGTCTCTTGACACAGGGGTGGTACCGACAGACTGGAAAATTGCAAACGTAATACCGATCCACAAAAAGGGAAACAAAACTGAACCAGGTAACTACAGACCAGTAAGCCTGACTTCTATTATATGCAAACTTATGGAAACTATAATAAGATCCAAAATGGAAAATTACCTATATGGTAACAGGGTACTGGGAGACAGTCAACATGGTTTTAGGAAAGGGAGATCGTGCCTAACTTGCTTGATTTTTTTGAGGATGCAACATCGATAATGGATAATTGCAAAGCATATGACATGGTTTATTTAGATTTCCAGAAAGCTTTTGACAAAGTCCCGCACAAAAGATTAATTCTCAAACTGAACGCAGTTGGGATTCAAGGAAACACATGTACATGGATTAGGGAGTGGTTAACATGTAGAAAACAGAAAGTGCTGATTAGAGGAAAAACCTCAGAATGGAAATCTTGAATATTGTGTTCAGTTCTGGTCACCTCGCTATAAAAAAGATATTGCTGCTCTAGAAAGAGTGCAAAGAAGAGCGACCAGAATTATTCCGGGCTTAAAAGGCATGTCATATGCAGACAGGCTAAAAGAATTGAATCTGTTCAGTTTTGAACAAAGAAGACTACGTGGCGACCTAATTCAAGCATTCAAAATTCTAAAAGGTATTGACTGTGTCGACCCAAGGGACTTTTTCAGCCTGAAAAAAGAAACAAGGACCAGGGGTCACAAATGGAGTTTAGAAAAAGGGGCATTCAGAACAGAAAATAGGAGACACTTTTTTACACAGAGAATTGTGAGGGTCTGGAATCAACTCCCCAGTAATGTTGTTGAAGCTGACACCCTGGGATCCTTCAAGAAGCTGCTTGATGAGATTTTGGGATCAATAAGCTACTAACAACCAAACGAGCAAGATGGGCCGAATGGCCTCCTCTCGTTTGTAAACTTTCTTATGTTCTTATGTTCTTATGAACTGAGTTGCTATATTTTTATATTAAGCCCCAATTTTGTTTTGAATTATATTCCAATTCTACCTTTT
This sequence comes from Polyodon spathula, assembly GCF_017654505.1. NCBI lineage: Eukaryota > Metazoa > Chordata > Actinopteri > Acipenseriformes > Polyodontidae > Polyodon > Polyodon spathula. The sequence continues at coordinate 6,115,846 of NC_054547.1, read as the reverse complement.
CCCTGCTTATAAATTTATGGCGTATTCAGAATAACTCCAACCCACACACTCTAAAGGGAAACTATTTACCAGTCTTGTTTTAACACGCTTTGGTAGCTCTTCGTCGAGGGTGTAAACATCATCCCTCTTGGCAGAGAGCTGCGATCCATCCTCAAACTCTACCTATAATAATAAAAAATACAAAAAAAAATAAAGAAATGCAAAATAGAGTTTTGTATGTTATGAAAAAATACACTGCCATCATTAAACCACACACTGGGTTGCTGGCGTGTACACTAGCATGAACAGAAAGCTATAGGAAACTTGAATATTTTCCAAAAAACACACACCCTAAAAGAAGTTCAAGATGGGAAATGTTATGTTATTGAGCCATTTAGTTCATGCTTAAGTTTTTTTTTTTTTTTTACCTGATACATCTGGACAACATGTGCTGCCACAAACTTAGCTCCATAAACCAGCCCATCAGTCCACCGCACCTGCACAACCTCAGATTCCGCTGGGGGCCCCAGCTGCTGGCAGTCCCGGCTCTAACAAAAAAGAAAACACCTTTAGTGCTCAAAACACCTTGCTATGGGCTTGATGTAGAGTTTTTAATGTGTCGTTAAACATGACAATGCCAAGGGTTCATTAACTGATTTGTGGTCTTTGGTAACATTATGTTCCTGTAATGTAGTTATTATCAAAGCCATTTTATTTGAATTTCCAACCGTCTGTATATATAACCACGCTACAGGTAACTTCAGAAGAGGGCTTGTACTCCCCACACCTACCACAATGTCCTCTGGAAAGAGGTTGTCACTGAAGGAGCCATCATCGAAGTTCACCTCGTAAAAGGTTTCTTTGGTGAGACTCACCACCTCACTCTGGTAGTATCGCCCATTTTTGTGTTTACAGATCACCTTCTGTCCCACGGAGAGCTCACGCAGGGCTGCCTTATTGCGCTGACACAAGAAGGAAAAAATGGTTTCTTACTGTTCTGCCCAGTGTAACCACTGGGATAATTCAAACATATATTAATCAGTTTGATGCTTGTAACGTCTCTTTAAACATGGTAAAAATACCAAGTTTCTGTTGAAGAAAACAACCAACTGCACTACCTGCACAATTTCACCTTTCTATGAGACAGACCTGCACCCATCGGAATCATATCTGTAGATTATAATTTCCCCAACGCTTTAATAAAATAGTTTCAGAATACACAAGAGGAAAAACATCTTCCAGCCATTGAAGGATATGTTATTTTCCTGGAAAACACAGAATATGTTCAATTTTAATACCCGTTTGTCTTTAATACACTTACCTCTGTATGAATAGGCCCTTTGTGGCGGAAGCAGGTAATGAACACAACGAAGGGCCAATCATCAGACTGCATGAGGACTCCTGCTGCTTGTGCGCAGGTAGCATGAAAGGAGGTGGGGCAGCGACCATGTGAGCACTGCACACAGCAACCTGCAGCCCTTTTCATCCGCTTTTTGCAGTAAAAGCATTTCTGTGGAAGTCACCAGTGCAAAAGTGGTTATTGACAAGGTTACATTATCTTAACATTCAAATCCAATGGGTCCATCTGCAAGTGACAATTTTACTTACCAATTTAAATCTCTGCAAGGGTATCCCACTGAGATCCACAGGACTACGTTCTGCAAGGTTCACAAATCGTGCTTCCAACACTGCCACTGCACAGAGTACATGGACCCATCTAGAAGTGACAGAAAAAATAAGCAGGTTTTTAACATACCACACTTTACTAAAATGTTTAGACATTTTAATGAATGAATTAAATAAATAGTTCTGTGACTAACTTGTCATTGTTGGCTCTCTGCAGGGCCCCTCCTCTCAGTGAACATAAACAGCAACTCTGGAAGGGAAAAGAGAATAGTTAAAAAAACAAAACCTCCACAATTAAGTTCAGGGTACTTGATTGTCCAGGTCCTACAACAGTAACATTGTTTGACAATATTAGGTAGCAATTGGACAGTGGGTCCCAATTACTGTTTTAGGACACAGTTAAAACCAAAACAAATTAATTTTAGAAAAACAAAAAAAAAGGGAACAGAAGTTAAAATCAAACTTTGGCCAGTTTATTATTACATTTGTTTTAATTCCAGAAAAAAAAGGCACAATCTTTTCAAAAAGTACTAGTGAGCATTCATCCGTCTGGCTGGGAATGAAGCTGTGAATTTATCTACCAATTTTATTTGTTGCTAGTCAAGAGAACACTGCAACCCTATCGCTTCTGCTTCTGGGGGAGGAACAGCAATGGGATTAGCATCAAGTGAAATTCTACCTCCGTCATGGCATTTGCTTCACAACGGGAACACTTCCAGTCATCTGACACTTTCTCAGGAGCAACACCGTAACAACCTGTGGGGGAGGGAGACAAGAAACAAAGCAAAAAAGCGAAAGTAAATAATTAAGAATGGGCAAACTAGTGACCTTACCCATAAATACCACAATTACATCCTTAGCTCAATATTGTTTTAAATACCATTTTATTTGGTTACGAGATGAAATATTGATTGTCTTTTTCTATGGTGCTATACTAGCATAATTTTGCCTGTGTACTTTGTTTGAACTACCTTTTTCTTACTGCTTGCTGTTTTCCAAGTTTAATAAAGCACTGGTATTAAAACTGACTAATTGTTATACTGAGCAAATACTTCGGTCTATACACAAACTACAACTCGCTAGTAAAACAGGTAACAATAGTCAAGGCAAAGTGTAAATGTTAAAGGGTATTACAGTTAGAACTCAGGGATTCGGCAGTCAAGGTGTTCCCTTAATATCACGTGAGAAAGCTAAGTTTTAATATTATGACTATAAGTTTTGTTACCAAGAATTTCACTTTAAAAATAACCAATGCAGTAAATCTCCCCTAACCTAACGTTATTAGTTAACTAAAAGCAGCTGAACCAATACCAAGAGGAGGAGGATGAGGTCAGGCCACTATACTCACTGGTGTGGACCCGGACACAACAGTTGGAGCAGGTGATAAGCAAGCTGGTACCATCTTCCTCCAGGTAGGGGGCAGAGAAGTTTAGGTCACTGCTGACCTCATTTGTAGAGAAACACATTTCGGGGATAAGGGGCTTTGTCCTGAGCCTGCCCTCAGAGTCCATCAGAGTGCTTTGGTTATTGCCATTATACTCCAACTAGTCCAGAAACACAGAACAATGATAACATGAGGAGCACTGATAAATTATGTATACAGATATTATATTCTAGTTAAGGGACATGAAAAGCGTAAATAAAGGTAAAATTAACAACAGAAGCCCTGTGGCAGTCATTCTGGAGGTTTTTGGTTTTAAAATGTAATTTTCTCCAGTCGTATAACACATATGGGGCTGCGCATTCATGTACCTTTCTGTTCGTGTATACTAAATATTCTCACAAAGCATGAAACGCAGAAGTGCAGAAATAAAGGAGATATATTACATTATACCTAAAAGCCCCGGGAGAAGCCACATTGACTGCCACACAGAAAACAATTGTATTGCGATTATACAGAACGGTATTCTACTTTATTATTTTTATGTACTATTCCGCAATGTTACCTTCCTTAAGGCTCACCTGTAAATGTAAAGCATTTAATTGTCACTTATTTAACTTTGATCTTCAATTAGAAAGCGCTTCTTACAGTTACAAAACCCAAGGGTGTGTGTGTGTGTGTCATTTACAGGGGGCTTGTTTCAGGTATTGTTTAAAGTTTATTTTTGCATTTAAACTCTGTATGATTAACTTGGATTTGACCACCCTGTTTGCAAAATATCTTGCTTGTCCAAGTTGCAATTGGAAAGAAACACTTCATAAAGTAACTGCAATAAACATACGTGTCACTTATTTGGTACATGTACACCTCTAATCACATGTTCAGTAGACATGGGTTGCTACACTGTAGCAGTACTGTGCACTTCACAAGGGTGTAACAGTCATTCTTGCAATCAATGCGAAGGTTGTTACATCTCAACCTACTAATTAAATTAGTCTACTCTCTGTCTGAGTGAATGACTGACAGTCTACTGTTTTTCAAAATCAGCCCTTTCAAAGGGCTGATTTTCTGCTTGCCAGCTGTGCTGTTTTGGTCAGTCAATTAGCATCGGCACTAGTGAAAATAAACACCAGAGACCGTGGAGTTTTACAACGCAACAAAATATGGAATTGATGTTTTGGATCAGATGGCATGGAAGTATTTGTGAAAGCTGGCTGACGGTGGCCTTTCAGGTGTTTTACAATGTATTGGACCTAGCAGCCATCAACTCCTGCGTACTTTACAAAGAATGCACGGAGAAGAATTTACCAAGAAGAGAATATATTTTACAGTTAGCACAGGAACTTTGCAAGAAGCATTTGGAACAGACGGAGACTGCCAAGCGTGTACCCACAGCTGAAGCTAGCAACCCCGCTGAGAGCCACAAGAGACGCCAATGTTGGCGAGTGCAATAAAAATAAAACTTCGGGCAGCTGTGCCCTGTGCAGAAAGGAGGTGTGGAGAAGCCTATTATCTGTATTGATTGTGAACAGCATTAGACTCAAGGTAAAGGATACCATTTTGTCAAAAAAATAACCTTGAAATAAAATAACTACTTTTTTTTATAACTTCTTGTGCTGAACGCTTCTGTAAAATGTTTTCTTCTAAGGTTATTTATCTACATTGCTCAGTTGCTTATGCGCATCTGATAACAAATCGATTGATTTTGAAAAGTTAAAAATCATTTGCTTTATATATGTTGTAAACTGATGTCTGTTCAGATGTTTATTTACATTTTCTTGTTATGATTTGTAAAATAAATGTTCATATGTATGTAATATGCTTCAGCTTTTCAGATGTTTATGTAATGTACTCAATAAAAAAAACAAAAGAATTACATCTGACTGTTTCTCCTTTCATTATACTATTTACTTCTAAGAATCCTGCGGAAATTTGTGAAAGTGGCATGGGAAAAACAGGTTGTACCAAGAGCATGGCGCCGAGCAGGTGGAGTCTTTATACCAAAAGAAAAGGATTATACTGGTGCTTTCAGTCTGGTCTACTGCCAAGACTGTGGCCACTGACTGTGTACGAGGTTTCCTTGACAACAGTTGAGAAGCTGGAAGCTTTAATCAGTTCATACGTCAGGAAATGGTTGGGAGTTCCACGCTGCCTCAGCAGAGTGGGACTTTATGGAAAAGTAATACTGCAACTACCAATCTCTGCTCTAACAGAGGAGTTTAAGTGCGCCAAAGTCCGACTGGAAATGGCATTAGTGACAAATGCGTAAGGGAGGCAGCACCTGTGTTGAAAACTGGAAGAAAATGGATGGCAAAGAAAGCTGTGGATGATGCTAAGGCTGCCCTTCGAATCGAAGATACTATGGGGCAAGTTCAGCATGGAAAAGGAGGTTTTAGTCTCAGTTCAGCTCCTTCTACATGGCACAAGGCAACCCCAGCTCAACAGAGGAAGCTGGTAGTCAATGAAGTGCAAAAGCAGGAGGAAAGGATCAGGTGTGTAAAGACCATTTCCCAGGCCAAGCAGGGAGAATGGATAAGATGGGAGAGTGTGGAACAACGCAAGATCGGCTGGCAAGACCTGTGGACAATGGAAGAGAGCAGGATCAGTTTCCTCATCAGATCAGCATATGATGTTCTCCCATCACAACAGAACCTAAACCGCTGGGTGGGTGAGGATCCCTCATGTCCTTTGTGTTCACCACGTGCAACACTAAGGCACATTTTGACAGGATGCAAGGTGGGTCTTAGCCAAGGACGGTTTACTTGGCACCATGACCAGGTGCTGCGATGTTTGGCCTTAGCATTGCAAGACAAGCATAACCTGACCAATAAGTTGCCACCAGTTCCATCAAAGCATTACACACGACAATATTCCTCCGTCCAGGACAGCAACCACCAAGGAAAGGTGTTAAAACCAAGCCTCGCCCAGGACAACTAGAAGCTGCTAGAGACTGGAAGATGCTGGCAGAAGTTGGTCAATGGCTTATTTTTCCACCTGAGATTGCCACCACTAACCTTCGACTAGACATTTGACTTGTGCCTTGTTCATCTTGTAGAGTTAACTGTGCCATGGGAAGATGCTGTGGATGGGGCTTATGAGAGGAAGAAACTTCGGTATGCTCAACTAGCTGCTGAAGCGGAACAGCGACGATGGAGAGTCCGGGTTTACCCAGTGGAGGTGGGTTGTCAATGGTTTCTGGCACACACTACAACCTGGTTTCTCAGAGACGTCGGGTTCAGTGGCCAAGAGTTGCGTCGCACAGTGAAGAACTTATCTGAAGCAGCAGAAAGAAGCAGCAACTGGCTGTGGTTGAGACTGAAAGATTCTGGATGGGGATCTCAAGCACAACAGAAAGAACGCTGATGTACAGGTAAGCAAGCTGGCTGAGCCGAGTGGGGGATGGAAGGGGGTGATGCTGGGACGCCAGAATCACTGTTGAACCCTCCTGAGGTGTCGTGGGCTAGTCAACGAAACAGAGGATGGACGGTGCCCACTTGAAGACCCCAGAGATGTACCCTACTTAGCTCAATCCAGACGGATGTCATGCTGATGTGCTGGGGATGACCGCACTGTGCTGATCCCTGGAGCCAGTATTGCAGCTGTTGTGTGTGCTGAAGTGCTGGGGAGGCAAAATGAGCTCATCCCTGGAGCCAGTATTACACTTCAGCAATCAACACCAGACAGAAGGATATCTACATCATTAGATGGAAAACAAAACGCAAATGGATGGAAATGCAGATGGATCACATTAGTTTACTGCAAAGCTACGTCTTAATTGGTGCTTATCTTGCCGACAGCCGAGTTCAAATCAGCACGAAGTTCAACATCTACTCTCATGTAATGGAAATCACAGGTATTTTGAATACAGCAGTCAGAAAGACTACTGCGGGGCTTCTAGGTATATCGCCGGTCATTCTAGTGTTAAGCAGCTGTAATAACAGTAAGCAAATTTTTTTTTTTTTTTAATCTTACAACAGTAAATTAAATAAGGCATGCTTCATTACTACAGCACAGTGGAAAATAGGGCCTAATCTCTCATCAGCACAAAAATAAGACCGAAATATTTAAAATAAGTTGAATTAAACCAAAACCTAATTATAGAAAATGATTTCTCCCAAGTATACTACCAGCTGTCCATATCCATAAACAAACATTCTCCCACTGAATTGGGTGCTAGCAGCACAATTCATTTCAAGGGGCCATCATTTGAAATTTGACTGTGTTTTTACCTGCTGGTATGTCTGGAACAGCATGCAGACTGCACAGTAAGGAGGTTGCAAACCCATGTTCTGATTGTACTCCTGTTCTGCCTGCAGGTTATGGGGCCGGGTTTGCCAAAGGTTAGTAAGAGATTTTGCCCACTGTTCGGTCTCGACAGTGTCTTCATCCAAATGTATCTGCTCTTGCACTTCTAAAGAAATTAAATAACAGATTGTTTTAGAGGGATTGCTTTATCAATGTCCTTTTCAGTACAAATAGACAAAAAAAAAACGAGAAGGCAGGGGGTACAGAAACTGTGAGAAAACAAAACAAAAAAAACACACACAGAGGATCCTCCGACTCTCCTACATACCTTCATCACTGAAACAGTCTTTAACTAAAGGGTGGTGACGTGGTAGTTTGTCCAGAGGCTGCCGTTTGCTCTTTAGGTTCTTCATGGAGTCTGTGTACACTTCAGCAGTCTGGGGATAAATGACATCACACTGCAAAGTTGTTTATTTTCTGTACTCTATTTTACCAGGAAGAAAACTCCACTGAGTTTAACAATGGTGCCAAGAAATATACCTATTTTGGAAAAATATCTTAAAATATTTGTGCTGAACACACACACACTATATAAAAATATATAACTGGGTAGATCAAATTTAGCATGTGCAGGGTCTTCACCATCAAGGCAACCCTCTTAGCAAAGAATTATTCAAATAGCACGTGTTCTATTTTAAATCAGGACTGCCCTTAACTACAACCAAGATTTGACTATTTAGTCTGTTTTCTGTGCTTATGCTCACCTGTGCATCATCTTGCTCCTTGCCACTCATCCCAGTGTTGACCTTCCTCTCCGATGGGCTGCCAGCTCCTGCTTCACTGTAGCTCCCCTTAGCGTAGCTGTGAACATGCAGCACTTCAGCTGGGCTCAGGGTCTTGCTCAGAACCAGACAGGCTGCCCCTGATCTTGGCAGGCATGGGGGAGCTGCACCAATGACAGAATCTCCACTTGTTCCAGCGACAACAGGGCTTTGAGCCCTGGAGGCGGGGCTAACTACCTTGGAGATGTGGCTATTTACAATGTGTTTCTGGCTTTCTGGAAGGTGGGGGAGGTCAACATCATCATGGGCAGGGGAAGCTTCACTATCAGGAACAGTGGGGTTTTCCACTCCATGTGAAGAGCACTCAGTCAAAGGCGTGGGGCTCACAGCCCGGCCTAGATCCACCTCTCCCACAGTTTCACATTTCACTGGCTGCAGCTCTTCCACCTTAGCTGGCAAGAAAGAATCTAAAATAAAATGCATATATACATTTTTTAAAGCCTTTGTAATTAATATTAGCTTTATAATAGTTCCTGTAGGTCTTTAACTAAAGAGGTTCATAGATAGATGACTTCACATTCCTCAAGATAGAGATCTTGTGGCTTCAGCAACAATAACGATTTAATGCATCATCAAAACCAGTTTTGATGCACACACCCAGACATACACACACACAAAAATAAATATTCCCACCCCATGATAGCCCAAACTTACCTTGACGGCCAAGTTCCTCAGTGCTAAGTTCCTCAGTGCAGTCCATTCCTTGCTGGTGATCCTGCTGGGTGGACATTGTTTCTTCCTCACACACTTCCACTTCATAATGCAAGTCTTCTTTTGGGAGGACCTCTTGGGGGACCTCCAAACACACACGATGCCTTTTAGTCCCAATTCTATGCTTGATGAGGCTGTGTAAAGAAAATTAGTTAAACTGCAGCACCACTTTAAGCAAATACAGTACTTGCCTCCCCCAATAAAAACTACACTATACCAATCTCACAAGTATGATCACTCAACCTAGTACAGCACCAGAATCTTCCAGTCTTAAATGATTACCTCTTTTTGTTGTTTACTGTAGTCTCACGTTCATCAGTGCTGCCTACACTGGAGTTCACCTCTGTTTCACTATCCCCGTTTCTCTCCTTTAGAAATTCGGCTGCCTCTGGAGTTGGCCGGGTGTGGTCAATGACAGCATTGTCCTTCCCAGCTTTCCACTGCTTGTAGCGATCAGGCTGAAACTTCTGCACAAACACATCCATAGAGATCTTCACCATGTCCTTCCGGCAGGAGCACTGTCAGAGACAGAGACATTAACACTTAGCAATCTGGGAAGAAGTAAAAGGACTATATCTCAAACCTTTCTACCATACGTAAAGATTAGTGATGCAACAATTAAATTGATTATTGATCATCTGTCCTTAAATTTCCAGAGATCTGATTACATATTGGTGAATCAATGCATCAAATTAAAACCCAGTTTGAAGCTGTGGCTGGTTTGCATTAAAGTTTGCTTCTTTTAGTGCTAGTATGGTAGACAAACAACATTAGCGCATTGCTAGGATACACACTTCTGGATATAATGTCCCATACCAGTGTTGCCTGCTTCCCATACTCAATCCAACGTTGGGTTGCAAAATTTGTTGATTCAGCACAGTTGAAGCCATGGTTGAAACCAGCATGATACCCATAAGGAAATGTGATCATGAACTCCCCGGCTTCCTGAGTGACCTGAAATAAAAGAAATGAGTACTTGAATGTATTTCTTAGTGCATTATTTTCCATGACTCCTAGTGTAAATAACTTGTTACTATACAACCCTATAAACATGGATGACTTTTGCTAAAAAAAAATTTAAAAAGAATTCCTAGACTTTTTTTAAAAAAAACCAATAGCAAGAGTATTTGGCAGTAATGTTAGAATGCAGGCTGTCTGCTGTCTAGACGAAACCTGAAATCTAACAGTAAATGTAATGTTACAATTAATCCATCTTTCTATTGGGAAAAATATTTCTGTTTTGTTTCGCCTACCCTAAGATAATAGAAAGCAACAAGACAGAAACAGTGAGTGCCAGTGATTTTAAGCATAAAGGTTCCACGGTGATTTTGTTTCACTTGGGCAACAAATGACAAATACCTTGTCAAAGGGAATGCCATACTTCTTCAAGATAGATGGGGAGATCAGGGTCATTTTGTGTCGAAGGAAAGCCTCACAGTTCTGGGCACTCCCTGGGAAAAAGCCTACAAATAAACATTTAAAGAATATGAGGAAATCAGAGTGTGAAAACAGATAGAAAAATGTATATATACAAATAAAAATAAATGGTTTCAGAGACTCCTTTATAGGTAACACCAAGTAGTCCAGGATTAGTGTGACTGAGGGTATGTCAAACTAGCCAACAGTGTTTTACTAATCGTTTAACATAAATATATACTTTACCGAGGGTCTTGCCAAACCTGAAAACTTAAATTATCAAAATGTTTAATCTTGTAAAGATTAACAGGATTACATAAAATACTTACAACTGCTAATCGAAACCAGCAATGCATGAACCAATAAGGATATTTAATGTACCAACCAGCCCTCCAGAAATATAACCAACATGTTTAAACACACAAGCATGCACATTTAGTGTTAATATTTCCAATAAATACCTTTTGCCAGTCTCTCCAATCGCTTCCCATGTTCTGGAGGAACACAATACCTAGAGCACACAAATTAAGAGTTAAATCCATAATCATCTTGTTGCAGATCCAGGGTTTATGATAGTGTTGCAGTTAATCTGTTCAAAACATCTGTTGGTGCTGGGCAGACAGATTACTATAAATGTTATTAAATTCAAAGAACAATCTATAAATTGGTATACAATTTATATCTGTCAGTGGATTAAAGACACTGTTGACTAAAAGAATTTCAGCTTTAAATACATTATTACATAGATACAGAGTTTTAATCAAAAGTTTACATACCAAGAAATGTATAATTTCTAGAAATTTCTCACAAACATTATAGGAAAAATCTTTTGTAGCTAAAGCTTTGCTTCGTGGATGAGGAAAAAAAAAGTTGCAAGAAATAGATGTCTACAATTATTTACTTCAGCTATTGTTTTGCAAAACTCCAAAAAGGTTAATTCAAAAGTATTCATACCCTGACAAGGAAGATGAAATCTAGTTGAGGCACCTTTAGCAATAATAACCTCTTTTAAACGATTAGGATATTTGTCAATGAGCTTTTGGCATGATTCTTTAGTGATTTTTGACCATTCTTCAACTCTAGTTCATTCAAATTCCGAGGACTTCTCATGCACAGCCTTCTTCAAATAATACCAAAGATTCTTAAACCGGATTTAGATCGGGACTTTGACTAGACCATTCCAGAACCATGACTTTATTTTTCTTTAACCATTTTGAAGTAAATTTTGTGTGCTTTGGATTATTGCTGTGTTGGAACGTCCAGTTGCACATTAAACCAAGTTTTGCAGTGGAGGGTTTCAGATGATTGGTCAATATCTTCTGGTATGCTATGGAATCCATTTTACCATGTATTGGAGCTAAATTTCCTTTGCTATTAGAGGAAAAATACCCCCACAGAAGGATATTACCACCTCCATACTTGACAGTAGATATGGTGTTCTGTTCTTTGTATGTCTCACCAGACTTTCTTCAAACTTAACGACTGCCAGCGTGACCAAATAGCTCAAGTTTTGTTTCATCCTTCCACAAAGCCTTTGACAAGAACTCATATCCATCATTCAAATGCCGTTTTGCAAACTTTAAGCAACTGTCCTTGTGATGTTTTCCTAAGAGTGGCTTTTTGCTTGGGCTGCAACCACTGAGACCTTCACCATGCAATACCTGCGGCTGAAATGGAAACCCCAGTCTCACTTGCAGCCAATTCACTTGGAATATCTTTGGCAGTCAATCTCTGATTAATATAAACCTTCCTCACAATTCTTCTACTTCTTGGTGAAAGAACCTTTTTCTTCCAGACCGAGGGAGCATTGTGACTGTACCACAAGTCTTGTACTTCTTGATAATAAAAACAAGTTGAAATTGGGATAATCAAATGCTTGGAAATCTTCTTGTATCCTGCTCCAGCTTTATGACAATAAATAATTGTCTGTGTAATGTCTTCAAATGGTTCTTTACTTTTTCCCATATTGACCCTTTTATACTCTCTAAGAATGTTCACCTACAGTCCAGCGTTTTCTAGTCTCTTCCAGAATTAGGTTCTGCATTATCATATTGAAATTTCTAGCACCTTGTAGACAATACTATCATAGCATCAAAGGGTATGAATATTTTTTAATTAGCATTTTTGGAGTTTTGCAAAAAATTGGTGAAATAAATAATCTATTTCTTGTTACTTTTTTCCCCTCATCCACAAAAGCAAAATTTTTCCTAAAATTCTTTGTTTTCAACAAATTATAAAATGTCCATTTGGGTATGTAAATTTTTTGTTTTCAAGTAACTTTGGGTATGTAGTCAAAAGTTTATAACTGTATGTCTTTTTTTTTTTTTTTAAATACGAAGTATCTCATTTCTATAAAGGTATTACCACCTACTTAGAATGCATGCATTATAACCTTACTGCTACGAAAAAATTATAAAAAGATAAGCCTCAGCAAAAATGCTTTTTACAAACAATACCAGGATTTAGGCTCTCCAAAGTGCAGGTAGTTAATGCTGTACAGGTCCATGTCCTCAATGTGCCATGCAAATGTAGTCTTCCACATCCCAAAGTACAGGTATGGTGTGTTTACACCCTCTATAGTAATTCCGCTCTCTAACTCCACCGTATCCAGGATTGTATTTAGATGGCCAATGTTCCACTCTTTGATGTCCTACAGACAGATACATATATATTAAAAAAAAAAATACAAAAAAATACAAAAATCTCACATCCATATCAATTAAATATTTTATAGTGACCAATTAAACTGCAATAATTTAAAACAATACCAATTTTACTGCAGATAACTTTATAAAATTAGAATGTTTGTGGACCACATTCTGCAATCCAACAACTTTTACATTGTAAAAGCTGACACACGCCGGAAATCACCAGGCAAAGGTATCCATTAAGTTGCCGTAGCTATATAGTGTTTTATTTGGCATCAAATCCGGTGACTTAATGCTGTACTCTAATTCAGAAATTGTAACCAGAAAAATAAAAGTTCCTCAGTGAATATCAGTTTCAATAATAAGACTCACTCACCGGATCATAGAGCGTCCCATTTACATCTGCGCCATAAATGGGTGGATTGAATGTCAGGTTCTTCCAGTACTTCCTTTCAAGCTCCTCAAAATCAGCATAATGTGGATTGCAGAACCTACAGCACACAGGTTATAAGACAGTTGGTAATTACAGACCCATTTCTCTCCTATCAAACATTTAAGGGGGCTCCTGAGTGGCGTATCCAGTAAAGGTGCTCTGCGTGTAGCGCAGGATGCGCCCTATAGCATGGAGGTCACTAGTTTGAGTCCAGGCTATTCCACTGCCGACCGTGAACAGGAGCTCCCAAGGGGCAACGCACAACTGGCCAAGCGTAGCCCCTGGTGGGGAGGGCTTAGGTTGGCCAGGGTGTCCTCGGCTCACCGCGCACAAGCAAACCCTGTAGACTGGTTGGTCACCTGCAGGCTTGCCTGTAAGCTGCCAGAGCTGTGTTGTCCTCCGAAGCTGTAGCTCTGAGGTGGCTGCATGACGAGCCTGCAGAGTGAAAAGTCAACGCAGGGGTGGTAGCGGTGAGCTGAGCCTAAACATAATTGATTAGCTATTTCAAATTAGGAGAAACAACAGGGCAAAAATCAACTGGCGACTACTAAATAAAAAAATAAAAAAAACACATTTAATACACACTATTACCTGCTGAAGTAGCGGTGTTTCAGGATGCTCACATTGGGAAGGTGTCTACCTATTCCATGGCCCTTCTTTTATCCTTAGGAAAGGATAGCCACTACAAGACTTTTCTAACAAACCCAGATGAGACTGAATAGTTGAAAGACATGGGGGGGCTATTGACATACAGCACGTGGAGAACTTTGCTGTCCTGATATGTAGTGCAAAAACCCTACAAGGCTTCACACAATGAAACTTTCAGAGCGCTTGAGATGTGCATAACCTACTGAGATAGTGTGTTAATCTCACAGCAAACGAGGCAGTCAGTAATACAGAAAATTAGATCATGAACCCTCACAGAAAAACATAAATGAGTGAGTGTGACAGGGAGGACCCGATCGCTGGTTCAGCAATGCTGCTGCTTTGCTAAACAGGAAGGCTGGCCCGGACCTCAGCTGATTGGGAGGTCCCGACTGGCTGGGTGGCACCAGAGATCGAGGCTACTGCAAGGCCACAGACCCATAGACGTGATCTGCGCTGCGCTCCTGTGTTTATACCCAGGAGAATCATACCGCAGGATAACTACTACGGATCCCTTCAATTGCCAGAAGGATCTTGTGAAGACGCTGCCCAGCCAGGACCATTGGAAAGATCCAGAGTCATTGAGATGCCGGGACTTTGGGAGCAACAGCAGCAGGTTAGTTTAGGGGATATTGATCCCAATCAGTATAGAGAGGGTTTCGTAGTGTAGTAGGTTCCTGGAGCGGGATGTTTCTTTTAGTGGGACTAGCACTCGCCATCTGTGGGCAACTTTTCAGCTTTGTTTTCTTTATTAAATCCAGTGCTCGGATTACCGTTGCTAGTACCCTAGCGTCAGGGCCTGTGTTGTTTATTAAATCTGCATGCCTATGCGAAGTGTCAACACCTAATGCTCTGTGTCTGACTCCTTATTATTCAGTGACGACCCACAAGGGTAATACCGTGAGAATGACGTCACAGCAAGAAATCATAGTTATGTTATGCTGACAATGCTTACTTGTCACTGTTTGCAATCTTGCGAAACTCTCGCAAAGTCATTGGCTTCTTCTGGATGTTGTACTGGGTGAAGAGACCCGACTGCCCAGTGACCACCTGCTGGATTGGAGCTGGGATCACCAGCTCATCGATGCCATCGTAGCACCTCCGGGGTTTCCAGTCTTTTGGGGGGACAATCTGCAAAGGATAAAGACTGGTCATACAGTGCACAGAAAGTCCCCAAAAGCCTATAGAAAAAATCATTACTAGTGAAAAGTTCTGTGCCATTAGACCCAGCACCAAAAACACACAGGATTGTGATCACAAAACAGTATTATATTTAAAATGCATCAGCAAACTTTGTAGTGGGTGAGGAGCAAATGGAATGCATTTTTTTGTTATTACAAAAACAGGCTGATTTTATTAAATGGTTTTCACTACAGTATATGCGCGATACACAGGTACATTTACAAAAGTTATGATGCTCCATTACCTTAGCCAGCCCTGCTCTGTGAGCCCCTTGAGACTCAATGTAGGCAATATAGCGGCTGAAATTCTGAAACTCCTCCCTTGTGGGATAAAAGGTCATTATCCGACAGCTGGGATTTTGAGATGCTGAGTCAGAAGCCATCCTTCCAGGATTTTACTGTCTTTCTGCTCTGAAATACATGTTAAAAAAAAAAAAAAAAAAACCTTTGAATCAACCTGCCTTTTTTGCTAATATTTACATTGACAATGCAAGCATAATAACATCATAATACATTATTATTATTATTATTGAGAATCAAATTTCACATAGTCCAAATGAAAGGTTTTTTGATTTCAAAAATAATTTCAACCGTTGTATTGTAGTGTAAAAATAAGACTATTTGCATAGTCTCGTGTGTTTATGGCCAGATACACGCAGGCTTAAAACGACAATGGGCGATGTTCTTCAACTTTGAACTTGCAGTCCAAATGTCAAATTACGTTTTGGGAGCGAAAAGACACCGCAGACTCAGGGGTTCAGTTCGTTTTGAAAACTGGTGCCAAACTGTTTTAAGAACCTTCACTTCTGTGTATGCGGAAGAGTCAGGGTGGATGATGCGCCTAATCCAGACACAATGAGAAACGATTATCATCTACGGTTGTTAAAAAAAAAAGTATACAGTCAATCCAGCACGCATGCTCAAAAAATGATTCAACTTGCTGCAGAACAGGCAGTCCGTCTCCAGTTGCTTAAAGAACACCCATGCGATAAAGATTCTCAGTTTGCACCAATATCCTTGTTACAGTTATATTAAACAAACTATAATATGAATACACGCTTTACACTTAATTTAGGTACAGTGCTGTGGCAAACTACAATTAATGTACAGAGAGTACTACCGTCCGTGACAACGACTGCATTATTTCTTAAATTTAGTCTCCCAAATAGCTAGTACTGTAGCCACAAATAATAATCGATGCGGTTCATTTCATCCTCGTCTCAGACAATGTATATTTATAATCGAGAGGTCGATCTAATGAATATATGGGGTAACACATTATTTAGCTTTCGGTTTTTCACAGCGAGCTATATTATTACACAAGCTGATTGTATTTTAAAGAAACGACCGTTATCTATACGCTCTACGTTTACTCTAAATGACTGGGCGTTAATGACAGTGTTCCAGTCATTGTCTCCTCTCTCCCTGTCCCCCTCTCTCTCTCTCTCCCTCTCCCTCTCCCCCTCTCTCTCTCTCCCTCTCTCTCTCTCTCTCTCTCTCTCTCTCTCTCTCTCTCTCTCTCTCTCTCTCCCTCTCTCTCTCTCTCTCTCTCTCTCTCTCTCTCTCTCTCTCTCTCCCTGGCGTTTTTGACATCGAGTACCGCCCACCGCCCCTGATTGAAACACCCAGAGTATGAAGCCAGCGCTCGGGATCTGATTGGCTGTCACCCACGTCTATCAGCGAGCCTTCAGGCCCTGGCTCGAGACAGACACGCAAGAATGAAAAATAAACCGAAACCGTGAAAACTGCAGACATTGTTTTTGTAAGATGGTTTTATACAAGCATTTCTAAAGACCGCGGTCGCCTACACATGTATACTTGAACAACGACACCCAATCGCACTGTAATATGGCAGTACGATACGGAAATATGGCAGAACGTATTCATCTCTGTTATTATATATGCCTTTTTACGTGAACTTATAACTCCCCCCCCCCCCCCAACTCTCCCAAAACGAAACTTAAAGGTTTTTTACTCACTGTTGTTGACTAAAATTCCCCGTTCGTGTCAGTTGCTTTCCCGTGTTTTAATAATATTGTAGTTTTATTGCGAATTTCGGGATTTTGAGCCCGAGACAGAACGTCCTCCATTACTTACTATACGCATGCGCCGCCTTCTTTTGTTTACCACTGTTGGACTTACAGTCCCGTCTCTCGGCTAACCAATCAGAAAGCCAGGACAACTGCTAACTCGGCCAATGGCATTCAACAGTGTGACAAGAAAATGGGACTAACCCTTTCGGCATGACCAATTGCATTATTTTATTTGCCATACTTAAAGAACCAGGATGATTCTTTAATGATTAGAACCAAAAAAAAAAAAAAACCCGTCACACGCTGAGAACAGCCGACACAAGCATACAGACCAAGAAGTTTAAATCTGTTTCCAAATAACAATGTGATGGGCATGGAGGAACTCCCACGTGTGTAAGCTAACTTTGGCGGAGTCTGCAGGACTAAATAAAAATGCATACAAAATATTCACAAAAAAGACGTATGCATAATGTATTATGCAAAATGCAAAACGTTCCGTGATGTTGTTTGGCGCAAATGCTGCCACTAGTGTTACTTCTGGTTATTAAAATATAACATTCATAATACAGTGACTTAAAAATAAGTTCCGTCACGAGCTGTTAGCGCTAACAGGTTAGGCTCCACCTCTTGCTTCGACCCTTTTTGCAAATTCAAGTTAACGCAGTGTTTACACAAAAAGCGTGCGCTGCTTTTGGCCAAGTCAAGTGTAATATTCACTTAAAATAAAAATAATATCTGCAGTCTCTACGAACACAAGAGCACATTCCCGATATTCAATTTCGTCTTTTGCATGTGTGATTGTGTGATAAACTTAATTTAATAGTGCCTGAAGCGGGTGAACGAAATTTCCTAAATATAAAACCAACTGGATTTAGTCGTAGCAAATAAAAATACAGCTAGTGCGTCGCCCTAAAAAAAAATCTTTATACATACCTCCCATGCACTTGTGTTTTCGCTGGTTAACCATTTTGTCCCCAGTTTTACACAGCAAGTTTACCAGATTCGATCGCGCTA